>NC_088217.1:68564823-68667323 GCF_036934945.1 Oncorhynchus masou masou | reverse complement strand
ATAAGGCTATTTGCATATTAACGTTGCAATTCAAACCTACATTTGAGGATCTTCTGAGATTGTGGCCAGCTTCAATGTAAATATTTCCCTGACTACTGTACATGCTTTACAGTTTCATTGCTTGGTGGATTCTCTGGTGGATTTTTACTCATAAAAAAATTCATAGACAGATTGAAAGCAAACGGATAAATAGATAAACAAACACATAAATAAATACCAATAGGAGGATGCTGGGGAAGTCATACTTCAAATTTGAGGCAAACATTAAGCAAAATTAATCTGGTTCTTAATTGATTATCAGATATTCCCAACACAAAACGTGGTCTCAAATTAATATGAAAGGGGACAAACACGACTGAGTGAACAAAATAAGTGCCCTTGAGTTGGCGGCCACATTGTTAAGTAAGTGTTTAAAATTGACCTGCCAACATTCAGTTCAGCTCCCACCAGTGAGCTGGAAGCATGGTGCATGACGAGGAAGACGATATTGGAGGATAAACGCTGGGTTATGAGGAGTTGTGTTATAATTAGTTGCCAATGAATTGTAGAAGGTTCTCATGGATAAGACTGAGGGTACGTCCTCACACACTATTCCCTACACTGTAGAGTGCACTACTTTTGACTAGAGGCCTACGGGCCCTGGTCAAAGGTAGTGCGCTATATAGGGGATAGGGTGTCATTTGGGACACAGGCTGAGGATGAGGGTGGCTCCATAGGGTGGCTCTGACACGTTAGGGCAAGATGCAGGCAACAATAGGAGACAAAGTTCTGAACGCAAGGGTCAGTGGACTTATAGCAAATGGCTTCTCTACATTCGAATCCTAAACCATAACTTGTGGATCATTGTTTTTTAATTTGAATTTCTCATGTTCGGGATCAACATCGGGAGAACTATATTGAGAGGATGCAAATGGATACATATCGTCGCATTGTCAATTTTATTTCAAACGATCCACAACATCAGTGCTGTGTTGAGAGACGTGTGCCCTAAAGGCACACACTTCCATCACAACACCATGTACTTTATAGTTCGACAATTTTTCATAGATCGTCATTTGCACGAGAAAGGCCTATTTATGTAAGATGAGTTTTACAATAACAGTGAACATGGCTTTAAATCAAACATACCATCATTATCCAAAATGTATTTAAATTTTCAAGCTATTTGTAAGCTATGGCTATTTGTATGGTTTTGACAGCAGGGTGCTGACTGATATTGTCCTTCATTTCTGTACATTTAAATGGATACTCTGCAAGTGGTGAACTTCAAAACTGAAATGTTTTATCCTAGCCTGGCAATGTAGCCTAAACAATTAACTTTTAAGGGTTGAGGTGGCCCCTAAATGTACATTATATTTAATCATTCAGTTCTTTCGATTGTTCACATGTTTTCATTAATTCACAGCACATTGCACCATATTGACAAAAGGTCACAGTGAATTATGAACTGGTTATTTCATTATGAAATTACTAAACCATACAGGCCAGAAAATAATTGTCTCAAAAGATCCTTAGATAATAATCATGGTCTTTTGATAAAGAATGATCATTTTATCCGTACACTCTACATATAGCTACATCACACAGAGACTAGATGGGAGACAGTGTACATGGACACAGAAAGTAAACATATTACATCGACCACAAGCAGGATATTGTTGGATTTAACTGTCGGTTTCTACTAATGTTTTAATTGGATGTGAAGTTACCATTAAGGGATGGTGTTTGCATTCCTCGCCATGCGTCACACCCTTTACTATGGGTGTTGTTCATCGGTTGGGTTGTGGAGGGTGAATCACTCTTAACCACGTTTTTTTTCCACAACCTTGATCTAAAGGGGAAACAATGTGCAAATGCTTTTACATTTCTTACCACATTTCTTACCCTGGCTTGAATAAACATTAGATATTCGGGATGCCCTAAAAAGGCTTTTTATTTTATTTTACCAGGCAAGTCAGTTAAGAACAAATTCTTATTTTCAATGACGGCCTAGGAGCAGTGGGTTAGCTGCCTGTTCAGAACGACAGATTTGTTCCTTGTCAGCTTGGGGGTTTGAACTCACAACCTTCCGGTTACTAGTCTAACACTCTAACCACTAGGCTACCCTGCCAAGGGTCTATCTAATAGCATTAGATAATGCTTCCAGGTGGTACCTCCATTTGTTATGAACAAGCTCTCAGAATTGCCCTTACATTGAGAGAGAAGTAGAAGGTCTAAACTAAACCATTAAGATGTGTGGCTAGAACTAGATGTTGGCCTTGCTCGAAGGAATTACAAACATGATGCATCATGGGTAAATTGTGACAGGTGAATCAAGTGCAATTGAGAAGGCTGGGCTTTTCACAGATTTCCTTGTGCAAGTCATGGACGACGGCATTGTGTTTAATTTGTATTTAACTAGGCAAGTCAGTTAAGAACAAATTCTTATTTTACAATGACGGCCTACCACAGCCAAAACCTCCCCTTTGGGATTCTCAATCACAGCCGGTTGTGGATTGAACCAGGGTCTGTAGTGACGCCTCTAGCGCAGAGATGCGGTGCCTTAGACCGCTGCACCACTTGGGAGCTCAAACATGTTTGTGGATAACACATAAGTAAGTGAATATTATTGATTTGTTTAGTCAAGCTCGTGATATGGAAATTCCGCTAGCAAAGTAGCTAGAGCGAGCAAGCTCACTCTGGGTACTCTATGGCATCAACTAGTTAGCTAGCTGCTGGTAGCTTCAAAATTATCCAGGCCAAAAAAGATTGGCAACAAAACTCCAGCAGACAGAGACATCTATAAAACCATGACAAGTACACCTGTGTCTATGATGTCCAGATGATTGTTTTTGCAGCAAGGAAAAAGGCAACTTCATCGACAGGAGCGAGGTGATTGCTAATAGGTAATGGGTCACTATAGCTAACCGACTCGATAGCCAGACTTGGTTTATGTTTTCATTTAGAGAAAATAATATGACATTTATTTACTGACTAATCGATTGGTGTCAATATTGCCAATTAATAGTCAGGTTTTGGTGCTGTTTTTAGCTAGATTATTTCAGTATTGAATTGTTTTTCACCCATGAAGCCTACTAATTTGTAAAGCCAATCTGGTCTGAAGATTGAGACAGATTGTGAGGGGAGTCTCATATCAAAATAAAGTACAGAATCTCCTCTTTAGAAAATGTAACTTATAACTTACATTTTTGTGATTCACTTCTGTTGTAGACAGAGAAAAAAAGCTTATTTTAGACAAAAACTCAGTTGGCCAAATCTGAATGCTTGTTCTATAATTATTTTTGGGTAAATGGTTAACTGGCTGCCTCAGAGTAAAATAGTCAATTGTACACTTTGTTATCACAAATTGAAAACTCTTGTTGGATTACAGTCGGCCTATATCCCCACACTAGCACACAGAGGCTTTCCAGATGGAACATGGGATCAAGTACTTTTCTAGCAAATCAGATTTTTTACCATAATATGCTACATGGACAAATGTATGTGGACACACCTTCAAATTAGTGGATTTGGCTATTTCAGCCACACTCGTTGCTGACAGCTGTATAAAATCGAGCACACAGCCATAGACAAACATTGGCAGTAGAATGGCCCATACTGAAGATCTCAGTGACTTTTGAAGTGGCACAGTCATAGGATGCCTCCTTTCCAACAAGTCAGTTTGTCAGATTTCTGCCCTGCTTGAGCCCCGGTCAACTGTAAGCTGTTATTGTGAAGCGGAAACGTCTAGGAGCAACAAAGGCTCAGCTGCAAAGTGGTAGGCCACACAAGCTCACAGAACGGGTCCACCGAGTGCTGAAGCGTGTAGTGTGTAAAAATGGTCTGTCCTCGGTTGCAACACTCACAACTGAGTTCCAAACAGCCTCTGGAAGCAACGTCAGCACAATACCTGTTTGTCGGGAGCTTAATGAAATGGGTTTCTATGGCTGAGTAGCCGCACACAAGCCTAAGATCAGCATGTGCGATGTCAAGAGTTGGCTGGAGTGGTGTAAAGCTCACCGCCATTGGACTCTGGAGCAGTGGAAATGCGTTATCTGGAGTGGTGAATCCTGCTTCACCATCTGGCAGTCTGATGAATGAATCTGGGTTTTGGCTGATGCCATGATAACGCTACCTGCTCGAATGCATAGTGCCAACTGTAAGGTTTGGTGGAGGAGGAATAATGGTCTGGGGCTGTTTTTCATGGTTAGGGCTAGGCCCCTTACTTCCAGTGAAGGGAAATCTTAATGCTACAGCATACAATGAAATTCTAGATGATTCTGTACTTCCAACAATGTGGCAACAGTTTGGGGAAGGCCCTTTCCTGTTTCAGCATGACAATGCCCGAATGCACAAAGCGAGGTCCACACAGAAATGGTTTGTCGAGATCGGTGTGGAAGAACTTGACTGGCTTGCACAGAGCCCTGACCTCAACCCCATCGAACACCTTTGGGATGAATTGGACCATCGACTGCAAGCCAGGCCTAACCTCCCAACATCAGTGCCCAACCTCACTAATGCTCTTGTGGCTGAATGGAAGCAAGTCCCCGCAGCAATGTTCCAACATCTATGGAAAGCCTTCCCAGAAGAGTGGAGGCTGTCATAGCTGCAAAGAGGGGACCAACTCCATATTAATGCCCATGATTTTGGAATGTCATGTTCGACGAGCAGCTGTCCACATACTTTTGGCCATGTAGTGTATCTGCAAAGGAAGAGCAGGTGTGCTTGTATAAGAGTGGATCTACAATAGCACACTGTAACCCAGATCATTCCCACCCAATCTGCAGAACTTCTCCCTGCCTGGGCTATGGTACATTCCTTGCTAAGACAGCTAGTCCATAGAGATAAAACTAGATCTATCTTTCTTAGCTAGTTTGTGTTGTGGATAATTGCCTGTTCCAAAAACCCCCAGGACAGAAATCTCTCTTAGGATTGTGGCTAGCATCTTAGCCTTGGGATCAGGCGACCCGTGTTAGCTACTCACTCCTACCGTTCGCTAAAGTACTCTTTATACACTGAACAAAAATATAAATGCAACATGCAAAGTGTTGGTCCCATGTTTTATGAACTGAAATAAAACATCCCAGACATTTTTCCATACGCACAAAAGCTTATTTCCATACGCACAAAAGCTTACACTGGTCTTGACAGATCCCCGTGGTTTTGTTCTGTTCTATTGCTCCTCTTGGAAAGACTTCCCGATAAATATTTCCATCGCTTTATAATACAATTATCACTTCAAAAGAGGACTGATTGTACTGCGGCCTTGTGAAATAAACTGTACTTTCTATTAATACCTATGTCGGCACATTGATAACACATGACGGTGTAACTCCAGGACATTTGGCCATATTCTTCCGTTGGAATACTGGCACAGGGAAATCAAAGCCTCAAAGATATTGACCGGCTGCCAGACGGACATCGTAAAAAGAAAAAGAATGCGGGATCAATACTGAGTGTTCCTAATCCTGGTACCTATCATAGGGTTTCAATGGAGGAAACTAGGCCAACATTTCATGGGAAGTCACTAGTAGAAGACAGACAAAGGAATGTGCTCCCACCTCTTTCCCCTCAGATAAATAAAGGAGGTACGTCAGGCCCTAAAGTGTGTGGCGCTATGACACATACTGAGCTAAGGTAGTACTCAACTGGCCTGCTGACACAAGATGTGCATCCCAAAAGGCTCCCTATTCACTATATAGTACACTACTTTTGACCAGAGCCCTGTGAAGCCTGATCAAATGTAGTGCACTATAGTGGCGAATAGGGTGACACTTGGGACACGGACCATATGAAATAGTGCACTCTGATCAGATCGAAGTCTGTCAAGGACCCCCTTTACCGACTCCACCAAGCGGTTGTCAGTCCAATCCGTGTCCATATCGATCACACTTACCGAAGAGATATCTGGACCAGAGGCAAATCTGAACATGGTTTCAAACACGTAACATATACAATCATATTGTGGAATAAATAATACATGAGAAGACGAAGTAGCAATTTGAATTGGTAAGAGAAGACCATTTCCATTTCCAAACTGAAATAACCCCTGGTCCTGTAGTTTTAATTGCAAATGTGAAGGCTTAAATATCAGTTCAACTTTTCACGCTTGGAAACACCGTGTGTCACCCCAGCAGCACACAACCTAAAACTTGTTTCATCTCACCATTGCTTGAACCCACTTCACAGTAAAGAGAAGAGGCCAATTAAAGTGTGGAAGGATTAAAAACACACAAAAAGCATTTCCATTTTTTCTACTTTTGTTGAGAAAGGAGAATGAGGCAAGCAAAAAAAGAAAAGAAAAGCTTGGCACCATTATGATCGTAAAATAAGAAAAGAACGTCCAGGGTTATTGCCTGCGATTCGTCACTTGAAAAGAGCAAATAAACCTTTCCCTGGATGGGTTTGAAGCGAGCTGGGCCGAGGAGGAATCCACACTTGTTCTCCCTCCGCTGTTCTCTCTTTCTGCCGAGACTCATAAACACACATTCAGCTTCGATCAGCAGGCCTAGCATTCTGCTTATCTATCAGGGAGGAGAACATCGTTCCTTCACATCCCTCTCCAATAAAATGATTACCAATCTCTGCAATTGGCCTGCTTAAGATACCCTCCTCTCTGGAGATGTCTGGCTGGAGCTATTTATTAGGGTATTCCTTTTGTAAGGGAGGTTTTTACCATAAGCAGGGATATATATAACAGGTCTATGATAAAGGGACTGAACATTTCTGAAAGCTGATTTTCCTGCGAATGGGAAGAGTGACAAGAAATCAATGCCCTGTTTATTTATTGACCTTAAAACCTTTCAAACTCTAGATCTGTCAAACACCGCCCCCCCCACACACACACACACACACACACCTCAGTTTAATTTCTGTATATAGACAACAATACACACACAGCTTCATTATCACAGTGTTCCCTGGGGTCCTTTTTCCAGTGACCATTTACACACTCTCTCACACACACACACACACACACACACACACACCTCAGTTTAATTTCTGTATATAGACAACAATACACACACAGCTTCATTATCACAGTGTTCCCTGGGGTCCTTTTTCCAGTGACCATTTACACACACACACACACACACACACACACACACACACACACACACACACACACACACACACACACACACACACACACACACACACACACACACACACAGTTAAACTTAAGATTGTAATATCTGACGAGCTGAGTTTGACTCTTATGAAATGCAAATAAGGGCTCATTTTAAATGGAATTTTATTCCACAATTGAAATAAAAACTTTAATTTAAATCAGATGTATATTTTTACTTCTCACTCTAATGACAAGACGTGGGTTTAAGGCCGAACAGAAAATCCCCAAGGTGCTCTGTCACTTTATTATTTCATTAATGATTTGTGCCTTTCCAGAGAGTGGCCATCTTTTGATAAGCGATCATCTTCAGGAAATGATTATGACTGATCAAATAAAGGGGAAAAGACTCGCCTCTTGTCCATTGTAAATTATCATTAGCACAGAATAAGTTTATGCATTTCAGGAGGTTAACATCAAGTTAGTGTACATTTCCCACATTCCACTTGGACTTGTTTGAACTCCTGTTTTTAATGACTGTACCTATGCTTTCACTAGAAAGTGTATACATGTAAACATCAACACACTCAGCAATCGTCAATATGATCTGGTACCATAATGCTGCCTCAAAACAGCCTGGTTATCCATCTCCAATGCAAGTGGCTAACCCTCAACTAGCCATTATCTCAGTACATCTTAGCTCAATGTATTGGAACGGAAGATCACTGTTAGCCTACCCTTTCATTCCACTATACATCTATTTAGAAAGCGTATGGATGCTAGTACCCTAGCCGTGCCTCGGCAAACATATCCATTGATCATATTACCTACTGCAGTCTAGTGAAGGTCGAGTTATGATCAATATGAATTGAGCGTCTGCAAAAACAAAAATTGCAACTTGACATTAATGAGGGGGGGGGGGGGGAGTACCTTCAACATTTAAGGTGGAATGACCATCCATGATCGCAGATCATGTAGTTTCATGGTTAAATGACCTTTTATGATCATTTTTAGAATTCTGCCCTGGCGCATGTAATACATTCAATTATATATTAGTTGTATCCCCCACCACTTAATCATCCTCTGAGAGTTGTATTTTTTTTTTTTATATCTCTATAAACCAACGCCATTGTGTCTATAGCCCAAACAGTGACATTAGGCAGAAGCATGGTGTGTAGCAGTATCAGACTCAGCATCTGCACTGTGGCGTGTGTCACCATGCACCATGACTGTGACCATGACCATGACAGGCCCCAAGCACAACCTGGGCTCTGATTCTGCTAACAGCTGCAGGGAGGAGGAAGATTCGAGGGGTTTCATTTATCCCCGGGCTGGACACTACATATGACAGCTTTTTCATAGCCATCGGACACATCTGCATTTGTGAGGGGAAACCATGTTGCAGACATATTCCATTTTGTTATATTACATAGTATTGCAGTCAGCTGCTTGAGTTCATTAAATTATTCATCTAGCTAAGATTTGTGCACACATTCTAACCTTGATTTCAATATGAAAGATGCATTTCAGACTCGAGCGGTTGTAAATGATGATCGTAGTGAAACGGTATGCCTTGCCTCGCACAATGCATAAGGCCATTGTCATGTTCAATATTTCAGGACAATCCCTTGGGTTGTGATTCTGTTTCAGAAAGAGAGCTAGATCTGTATCCACCTTAAATCCAATGACCGTGTGCAGTGGACAGCAAGCAAAGGTGGTCAATGCAATTCAATCGTAGACCTGAGTGTATTGAACTTTGTGCAATTATACGTGGGTCATCTCTGGACAATATGCTGGCTATCTGGTAGCATCTGTGCTTTCTCCCACTAATAGAGTCCCATGCCATGGCTCTAGGGCATGACAGGGAGCACGAAACGGGTCACATGTTGTGTCTTCAGCCATATTTATGTCAAGCCTGTCCTTTTTGGACAAGGGAATGCTTAATGCACAACGGCTGTGCAAACACAACTGAGACACCGCTAGCCTCCGACCCCCAACTAACCACTCATCGGATGTCTAATGCTACTCCAAAGCAATGTTACACCTGCACGTCTGATTTAAGTCCCATCCCTGGGGGGGGGACTGAGGAGGCGGGGGTGATACGCATATCGCTTTTCAGCAGCTACCAGTCCAAAGGATTCGTGTAACACTGAATTTAGTATGCAGATAGGATGATATATGGGGGGGGGGTGCTATGTTTGCACCTCTGTCTAAATGTGATAATGACAATATTGACTGACGGCTAAACAGGGAATGATGTATAGCACAGTCATAGAAGTAAATACACTGGGGTATTTTTGCCTCAGGAAATGTATCTTCTAACAAATGTTGTCTGTTTCCTTGTGTTACAGATTTACTACAATTGACCTGAACATTCTACTAAATGTGGGTTTTCTACGTTTTCTCACAATTTTGGATAGTTCAACTCTTGTCTCAATAGTTTTTGCCACAAGTGCCTCTGGTGTAAGGGAGACACAGCGAACTTGTTTTTAGCTTTGATATGATTTGATTATGATATTCATAATGATGTAATTCTCACATTTTGAGTGGACATTTGACAGTTAATCAGATGAATTGTCACATATGCCAATGCAGTCGACCCCGTTTTCAGCTCCTCATCAATCCCAATTGACTTTGATTCCTTTAGACATGCTTGTAATGGGGATGCTTAGATTCGGTCCAAAAGGGCCAATTGGTTAATCAATTTGGTGACCTAATTGATAGAGGATGTTAACTGACAAAAAGGCAACAATGAAGTGCATTAGAGATGTAGCAGCAGACAGCTATCAAAATAGCAGCTAGTGGGTTAGAGCAACGCACTAGACGGGGTCATAAGAGGTCAAAGATAAGGTTAACCTTATCAAGAAGAAGGTGGAATTCAAGACTGAACTGTGTCGAGTATATTAGCTGCGTATGGTTTGGTCAAGCAATGGATGCTTATATTTCAGTGTGTCAGAGATACAAAGGTAGTGCCTCACTGTGGCTGTCATGTAGAGTTAACTGTGTGAACACACACACACACACACACACACACACACACAAATACATAGAGGGAAATGTGAGGGAGTGTGACCAAAAGAGTGAGGGAGAATGAGAAAGGGAGAGTGACCCAGGGAGACAGAGAGAGTGAGCGTGCATGTGTGCATGTGTTTGTGTGTGCATATGCGTGTTTGTGTGTGTGTGTGTGTGTGTGTGTGCGTGTGTGTGTGCGTGTGTGAGAGAGTAAAGGAAAGCATAAAGGCCTGCATACCATTAAAAAAGTATTACTTCTTACAAACTTCAAAAACCTGAAACTTATTTTTTTCTTCTTCCTAACCACATTCAAATGTGCAGGTTTGTTTTGGGGGATAAAGCCCCTGACTTTGATCACCACTAATTAGACACTCTCTGGTTTCCTTCTGTACCTATAGCTCATTAGGTTGTATAGGTTATCTCTCCATAATCTCTGGCTGCTACCCAGACGAGGGTGCTCTGGTCCTGGGTAGTAACTCCTCCAAGAGAGGGAAGGTGAGGACTGAACGATGAAAGAAGCCTTTCCGTTCAGTGCAGATCAATACCCAGCACTCCTTTGCCTATGGGGGATCAAGCGTTCAAATCACAAAGGGGGGTTTTGCATAAAGATCCAAACAATGGTTCACAAGATGTTTTATCTTCTGCTGCCTTATACAAACCCATCCCATCTCTCTTTCTTTTGCTGTCTCTGTTTCTTCCTTTTTCTTCTTTGTCTCCTTCAAGATGATCTTTTAGAAGGGAGTGTATGGCTTAATGAAGCAGGGGTATTTCTCAAAGTTTTCATCAAATTTCTCGTACATTTTCGAAGGTAGAATCAATCAGCACCGATAGATTTGTATATAATTCTGATCTGTTTAGCCTAATATGTCACCATGGCTAAAGGGTTGGGAGCCAGGTGGCCCAAAACACACAGCACGGGTACTCACATGCACCAACGGACATTGCAACAATAATCGACAGGACACTGGTAAACCAAGGGAACACTTATACAATTACTAATCACTGGGAATATGGGCCAGGTGTGCGTAATGAAAGTTCCGGAGGGATCCGTGTCATAATAACTGTGAGTGAATTGTACATTGCTGTCTTCATACTCACACAGACTCGGTCACATTCTAATGATCATAGCCTTTCAGTAGTCAAGACAATCTAGCAAAACACGGAACTACACTGCTTAAGTGGCCTAAAAGCACACGTCGTTGTTTACATGAAGTTAGATTTTCAGTTGGTGACGGTGTTCAGTGCTCTGTTCTCTGTCTCTTTATTCTCCATATAAAAAATGAATGCTGTTTACGATGAGGAAATACCGTACATCATTCGTACAGCTGCCAGATGAAGTCCGTTAAGTCTCACTAAAGTCGTCAGTGGCTCACAAAGACGTGATTCTAAAAAAAAGTTGAACTAAGTTTAATTCAATGAATATGATTCCCTTTGAAAACAACACTCCCCTGTCCATCGGACTGGACTGTCAATGCAGCTGAACAGTTTCTCCACCTTTCCGGGAACTTCCAACGAGCAAAGAGGCAGCACTGCGTTTTGGCGATAAAAGAAGAAAAGAGGGGCGTCTTCAGTTAGTCTTTAGCATGCAGCTCTGGCTCCAGAACTGTGTGAAAGTTGTGCGAAAGTTCTCACAAGGCTTGGTTTGTGTGTCAGATGTCTGATTACCAGAATTCCACTAGATGTTCTAATGCAGACTGGTCTCATTCAGTGATCACAGTCAGGCAGAGAGTTTGAGCCAGACAGAAAGCACTGTAAATCTGCTATTGTAACAAAAGTCTCTTATTCCAGAGTAGCTTATCCCCTCACACAGTGTCAGACATGAGAGGAGAACAGAATGGGGAGAATGACACCAGATGGGATAAGGTGGAATTTTACACCGACACACATATACGCACACAGGAAGACACATACTCGAAACACACACACGTACGCACACACTCACTATGAATGTGGGGAAATAATTTAGTCACTTCACTCTTGCCGTCACACTTTTGCCATGATTATGTGACCCTTATTGCGAGTAATTTCCCTTGGATTAGAAAAACAATCCATCCAATCAAGACGAGGAGAGGGGAAAAAACGGTTGGAGAGAGGAAATCTCTCAAGAAGTTGGAGAAGGGTGTTGAGGGAGAAGGGGGAAAGAGAGAGCAATCTAGAGGGCTGGATGTATTTCCGTCTCAAGTAATTCATTTATGTCTTCAAAACTGTTTCAGAGAACAGAGTTAATGCGCCTTTGTTGTGCTTAAAAAGCTTATCCACTCTGTATGAAGAAAGGCAATACGAACACTTTAGAAAAAGGGGGCTACAAAGAGACCGAACTATGAAAAAAAAGGGGAATGGCACCACTGATAAAGTTGGGCAAATGAAGTCATTGACCTGCAGTAGAGATTAATAGCAAACAAGGTGCCCCATCTTCAGAAGTGATGAATATTCTTCAGACGGCCAGGGAACGCTGATGGGGCCGCTTGATGTGGATGACATTGAAAGTTCGGGAGAACAGAAAAAGTATGTCATTTTTTCATTTGTATGCAAATTCGCCTGTTACACAAATTAACCTTCAAACCCTGTGTCACTCCTCATCTGGCGGAATGTGACCCCTCCCCGCTAGCCCCATGTGGTGCAGCCCTGTTGCTCTCCTCAGGTCAACCCGGGATCTACCACCGTTTAAGAGGAAGGGGCTAAAGTCACAATGCCACTCTTTGTTTACCCGTGATTACTGGGAGCAAGGGGAGCCAGCCCAATAGCCAGAATGAAACTCAAACTGCCACCACCACTGCCATTGTGAAATATAAAAGGCACATATTCTGCTGTGGTCCCTCCACGTGCAATGCTGGCTCGATTGAAATGCAAAAAGGCAACTGTGCCCACCTTGAATGCCTCCGGAGCAGCTACTGCTAATCCCTTCCAGCAGCTTTAAGGTGAACCAACCTCCAGACCTCCAGGACAATGTACAAATCCTGTTACTTACTTGTCCTTTCAGCCAAGAAGTCCCCCTACTCTTTTTCGCCAAAGTCTCTTTGTGTGGGGAACCACCTGAAACAAATGCCACCATCTGCATGTGAAGGCGACACAGGGAGTAGTGATTGAGGCCTCTAACTGATGTGGGTTTAACTATGATAATAGGCTTCAGTGTTTCTATTCGTTTCAGTCTTTTCAGCCTTTTTTCCTGTTGGAGTTGGCATAATGGCACCCATTGGTTGCAGGTGCCCGTGAAGATGTTTGTACCCTTCATCAATTCAATTGTGAACCGAAAAATGGTGAAGTAATTTCACTTGCCTATAACGGCACCAATACAAAACACAATTTCTAAAAATCTTGCCATTTGCATCCAAAGTATAGTATGTCGATCAACTAGTAATGTAAATTAATTTGGCAGTAGCTTAGTGGTAGTTGAACCTGATAGTGTGTAGCTAACTACTGGAACTACTTTTTTTTTGCAAAAAGAAAATATAGGCGAAGTGGGCAAGAATTTTCTTTATTTTTTGGCATTATTCCTGCCTAATTGTCACACCCTGACCATAGTTTGCTTTGTATGTTTCTATGTTTTGTTTGGTCAGGGTGTGATATGAGTGGGCATTCTATGTTTCATGTCTAGTTTGTCTAGTTCTATGTTTGGCCTGATATGGTTCTCAATCAGAGGCAGGTGTGAGTCATTGTCTCTGATTGGGAACCATATTTAGGTAGCCTGTTTGGTGTTGGGTTTTGTGGGTGATTGTTCCTGTGCTATTTTGCACCAGTTTTGGCTGGTTCGGTTTTCACGTTACGTTTATTGTTTTTGTATTGATTTGTGTTTCCTTTGTTTTATTAAACATGAATCTCAATAGCCACGCTGCATTTTGGTCCGACTCTCCTTCACATAAAGAAAGCCGTTACACTAATTCTCACTTCAAACTTGTTACCATATGATCCCAGAGTGACCTGTCATTGGAATCTGTAGTCTATGACATTTCATTACATTTACATTTAAGTCATTTAGCAGACGCTCTTATCCAGAGCGACTTACAAATTGGTGAATTCACCTTCTGACATCCAGTGGAACAGCCACTTTACAATAGTGCATCTAGATCATTTAAGGGGGGGTGAGAAGGATTACTTTATCCTATCCTAGGTATTCCTTGAAGAGGTGGGGTTTCAGGTGTCTCAGGTGTCTCCGGAAGGTGGCACCTTTAAGATCAAATGTTTCATGAGGCAACAGTACAGAAGGCCACACCCCTTATTTGAGGGTATTTTCATACATATCTTTCCTACAGTCTAAAAATGAAAGCACTTTATGTATCTCGTAACCCCCAGATGAAGATATTATCATTTTTTAAGTTTGGATGTAGTAAACTACTTTTTCAAAGTAACTTCAGATAAATAAACTGTATTTTTCTTAACGGTAGCCTCAGAGCAGCTTCACTTCCACCAGTGTGAAGTAATTGGTAGCTTGGTAAACTATATTTTCAGAGTAGCATCCGCAACACTGCTTAAAATATGCCATTGAGGAACCATTTTTCCAGGGATGGAAATGAATTGGGTAAATAAAGCAGAATATGCATAGCTGAAATCTCACAGGGCATTTGGTAGAAACCCCAGACCCCAACAGCATGGTGGCGAGTGTGGTGAGCAAAATGGGTTTAGACAAACAAACAAAACACACACAGAGACACACAAACACACTCTCGATGGCCACAAGTAGCTCTGCAGTATTTTTCCTTCAAAGGTTTCCCTCAGGATACACTGTATGCGAATATAATCCAAGCAGTCTTTGAAGTGCACACTTGAAATGTCTTTTGGCTCAA
The DNA here is from genome assembly GCF_036934945.1 of Oncorhynchus masou masou. Lineage (NCBI taxonomy): Eukaryota > Metazoa > Chordata > Actinopteri > Salmoniformes > Salmonidae > Oncorhynchus > Oncorhynchus masou. The sequence continues at coordinate 68,652,482 of NC_088217.1, read as the reverse complement.
CCACTGGAAGTGCCATCTCTCTCCCTGCTTTGGGTTATTGGAGGAGAAAAGCAGCTTCTGTCGAGTGAGGTGGAGAGCCTGCACCTGGTGGTCCCTTTTCCCTCTATTTTCCCTCCAAAATGTTCAAAACATTTATATTTCTCAACCACTATCTGCTCGGTTTTTGGGTGAACCCTCAATGTAGTTCACAGTACATTTGCAAATTGTAGACTAACTTCTATAGAGTAAAGTCTTGAGTTTTTGGAAGAATGACATCTTTCCTCGTCATGACAACGATTTCAGAACCCCAGGCCTGGTAAGCGTCTGTTAATAGAAGCGGGATTCTAATGAGTTCTGGTACACACAGACAGCCCACAGCCCCACCCTCTAGTCAAGGGGTCAAATTTTAATCACCGGCTCTCAAGATGAGCATTTCCAACTGCATTTAGAGTGTTGCCCATCTCAAGCCACATGAGTGGCTGATAATCAACCCTGAAGTTGTTGAGGCAATTGAAAATGTGATTAGATACTGTGTGTTGCATGACTGAGTCAAGAGCTGCAGCCACACGACCATATGTCAGGCTTTTTAACTCCCTCAGGCAAGGCAAGATTTCAGTACCTCGGGTTCATCTGTCTATAGGCACCTCCACTTCGGTGGAAAAAAAAAACCTGTCTCCAGCAACAGAAAGAGATTAGGGTAGAGCTACTGCCAAAGAAGCAAGACAATGCCCCTGAGACTGGGGCATACGGTGTTGTTTCATGGATGTTCTCCTAACATTTATAAGAGAGGTGGCATTTGAGATGAAGAGCAGTGGGGACGATGTGCAAGTATCATTGAGTAATTTGTTTGTGGCCTAGATCTGGTGAAGTGTACTAGTTGATGAGCCTGGACAGTAGCCGCTGGAGTTGGGGAGATTCTTGGGGGGGGGGGGCTGACATGGTTTCTTGGGAGATTCCTTGGAAATGATAACTATCCTATAATGGAAGGCCATGAAATGAGACAAATGCTACAGGCTAAATAGTCTAGGTGGTCAGTCCCATAACATGATATGGCTATTCACACCAGATCTTGTGATAGGTCGATTGGGAGGTAGGGGGCAAGGCATGATAAAGAGTTGGAAAAAAACATATGCTGGTATGAAGCCAACCATTGAAGAAGCAAAGCATACCCACTGGCTCCAGGTCATCTATAAGTCTTTGCCTTGTATAGCTCCGCCTTATCTCAGCTCACTGGTCACCATAGCAACACCCACCCGTAGCACACGCTCCAGCAGGTATATTTCACTGGTCATCCCCAAAGCCATCATCTCCTTTGGCCGCATTTCCTTCCAGTTCTCTGCTGCCAATGACTGGAATGAACTGCAAAAATCACTGAAGTTGGAGACTTAGAGCTCCCTCACTAACTTTAAATGTCAGCTGTCAGAGCAGCTTACCGATCGCTGCAGCTGTACACAGCCCATCTGTAAATAGCCCATCCAACCAACTACCTACCTCATCCCCATATTTGTTTTTGTTTTTCTGCTCTTTTGCACACCAGTATTTCTACCTGCACATTCTCATCTGCACATCTATCACTCCAGTGTAAATTGCTAAACTGTAATTACTTTCCACTATTGGCCTATTTACTGCCTTACCTCCTTACTTCATTTGCACACACTGTATACAGATTTTTCTATTGTGTTATTGACTGTTTATCCCATGTGTAACTCTGTGTTGTTTTTGTTGCACTGCTTTGCTTTATCTTGGCCAGGTCGCAGTTGTAAATGAGAACTTGTTCTCAACTGGCCTGCCTGGTTAAATAAAGGTGAAATAAATCAAATAAAAAAATAAAAACATAGACAGATATTCAATAGCGACAAAAAATGTATATTAAATGTAAAAATATATATATACTTCTTTATATCAATATCATATATCACAGAGTAGATATTTCAAGAAGATAACACATACCATACTGTATATATGATATGCATAAGCGACAATACACAAACTTGAATCAGTCAAATCAATCAATTCCCTAAAATTTCCAAAATGCTTAAAAGAGAGTCTTGAATCCGACTCATTCACTATCATGGGCGACGCTCCAGTGGACATTCTGACAGTGTTGTGAATGATCCTAACAGCAGACTGTCCAATCTGTTCACAGGGGCCCTGAATGCAGAAAGGCATAGTGACACCAACTGCTGGGACAGAGAGGTGGGAGAGCAAACAGGAAGTTTAGTAGCAGGCGTAGAGCCGCTCGCTGATCATCATGCCATGGACACGTGTGTCGTTTCCTCGCCGGTCTGAATCCTGCCATCTGGTTTCCCACCTCCCCGCGCAGGATGGCGAGGGGCGCCTTAGAGAGAAATCTGACATCAGATGTCACAACGTGCTGCCATGTCCAATCGGTCCCACAGGACTGGGAGATATACTATGGAACAGCAGAGGGCTGCAGGAGTACCTGCGACCCTTACCGTGTTGGGAGCGATCTTTTTTAGGACTCACCTGCTTGCTCTCTCACACAAACAGTACAGCTCAGGGAGTAGGTGAAGTGTTACACACCATATTAAGGTGAGGTAAACGCATTTGGCAGGTGCTGGATTAAATTGACTCCACCGCCAGTGTGTTTTCATGTAGTATTTTTTTTTTTTTTTTGTAATATTCCGACTGACACAGATGCTTGAAAGGATAACAATGAGTTCAGCGAGGGCAGACACTGTACAGTACTGTAAGTACAAGGTAACAAAAGTGGTTGTATTTATAATTTGATAATGAACCATAGCTAAGCTGTTAGTCCTCAAGCATCTCTCTGTGCATGTGACACGCTTGCTGCTTTGGATGAAACTTGTTTCGAACGGCTGATTTTCAGTCTAATATGTGCTAATGTTTTTCATTTAATGTTTCCAGTCACTGTAATTGGTATCATATTGTTATATAATACATTGTGGGGGAAACTTTAGCATTATGAAAAAAACAAATTGACAGTGGGGGAAAGGGAAACCCTATTAGAGCTAATTTGTTCTGCACTGCTGTGGGGGTAATGGATATATACTGAAGTTCTCTTTATTAGGTCTAAAAAGGTAGATAGTGAGGTAGCATGGCACAGGGCTTAACGTTTCCCTCACACAATTTCTTCTTTCTGTCGTGTTCGCGATCGCTATGCAGGAAAATTTACATTGTAAATTTGCTATCCAATGTTATTACAGTAGCATCTTTTTGTATCCAGTGCAGAAAGTGAACCTTGGGAAACCTCTGGGGGCCTTCCAGAGCACACAGAGCAGAGGACCCCCCCCCCCCCCCCATGTGAAGGCACTTGAGTGTGCCACATCAAGGAATGACTTAGCAGAGCCTATAGTCCTTCAGGTGATGGGGTTCAGGAGATGGGGATGGGAAGAGGAGTCCCTCTGGAAGATTGGAGATCAAGGTTTATGCCCCAAATGGCACCCTACGCCCTAGGAAGTGCACAATTTTTGGGGGGGCAAGAGCCCTATGGGCCCAGGTCAAAAGTAGTGCTCTGTAAATGGAATAGGGTGCCATTTGGGAACACAGCCCAAATGTAGCTGCTACATCAAACTCCATTGGGAGATCTTAAAAAAAACTCCTTTGCAATGTGAAGTTTGGGAAGTTAATACAAAGGCTCTTTAGTTAGATGCCTGTAACAAATAGAACAAAGGCATTACTTTAACTGATTTCGTTCAACTACCGTGACATAAAAAGACATCAGTTCCTGCCTCAAGGAGGAAACAACTCTTTGTCATTAAAAGGACACACTGTAGAGTAAATATCAGGAGACATCAGTGGTTTGGGATTTTAATTGGGTTTGGGATTGATACCCTTTCAAAAATAATACACAGAGGATAATGCATATTATTTTAGATACCTATTTTGCAACTCCCATAAAAAAATAATGTACGGGAATGTATTCTTATAATGGTCATATATGTATTTTACTGTATAAAGCGCTTTTCATTACGAGTAGAATCTCAAAGTCGCTATAGAAACAAAATAAGCAAAAAACAATTTAACTAAACCAATGTACTGTAGGTATCCGGCTGTACTTCCTGTGATGGTCTTCCACAGCTTTAGATGATAGGCAGTTCAGAAATGTACTGTAGTGTCTTGAGAGGAGAGAGTGTAGATGGAACAGCGGGGAGGTACTTTAGAGACATCTGACAGCCAGGCCATGGAGCTCCTCAACGGGACACCTAGTCCACTTTCTTAACCCATATCCCACAAATGTGCAAATATTGCCAATAAATGCAATATACCGTTAAACGTACCAACAACAAATACATTAAATTATAACACAAGACACCCTCCTAGCAGAGGAAATGGAACTCATATACATCGTACTCCAATTCATCCAGAAAAATACATAGAGGGTGACCTCCTGTTTCGTTTAAGGCCTCCTGGTAGAGTCTGAGTAGTATGGGGTCAGAGAGGATGCGGGGCCAAGGCCCATCAGACAGCATGGCCCACAGGCTCGCTCTGTCTGCTCTGCAGCTAAGCTAAGCAGTCTTGGAGCTAGGTGTGCCGGCGCTCCGCTTCGCTCACAGGGAAACAGATGGGAACACGGGGAAATGCCGGGGAGGCCGAATTCCGGTCAAAAGAAGGTGATATCGGAGCGTGACCGCCAGCATGTCCGGAAACACCTCTCTCGGAAAACACACAAGGGAACCGGGCCGGCAGTTGTTGGGGGGTTAGAGATTTGTGATTTTTTTTTTTTTGGCAACTCAGCATCTCCACGTCAGCATAGCCCCAACATAACACTCTGATTCAGGAGCTGTGATGAGATAGCGTGATGTGTCTGCCAAGCCTGTTATTTAGAAGTTGGTGATGAGTGACTAGGGAGTGAAAAATTCAGCTGCAGGGATACTTTCAATATTTGTACAAGTATCTATTTTTTTTTAGTTTACAGGTCGGGAAAAAGTGAGAATCTTTATTTAATTTTATGGATTGTTGCGATTTTAAAGGCCTGATGAAGTTGGCAGAGATCCAAGCTCCCAGAAGTCCGATTTGTCAAGAATTTAATTTTCCTCTATGAGCATTTTGGCAGCTTTTCACAAAGAACACCACGGTACTGTACGTCCGGATCATAGCAGCAAAAATGTAACAACAGGCTGCTACGGGTATACTGTATGTTTGTTTGTGGTGTGGCCTCCTCACCTCAAAAGTTGTGAGATGTAAATAATTAGAAATAGACCAAATTAATAGAAAAACTTCAATAACTTAGGTAGTTTCAAAGGCCATCAGTGAAATATAGGAAGACATCATCTTACCGACCAGTTTACCTCAGAGTACAAACTCTGGAGAGCAATTGATCAGTTAACATTGTCCCGGGGCTACTCAAGATTCAAATATCCCACAGTATACATAAAACCATTATTATTCCAGTTTAGCCATTTAACGTCCATGATCCCATAGTAATATTTGTCAACCAGAGAACCAGCCACAATGCAGAGGCCATGTACACAGAATTCTTAATTACAGATTAGAGAGCAACAAAACCCTCCACTACGGTCTCCCTGTGTCAAGTGACGTAGGGAACAAAGGGAGCAAAGTCCTTCTCTTTCTCCCCCCCCTCCTCTCTTTTTCATCTGTAAAAAATGTAAAATGCATTAGATAGTGACTGTGGGTAGGTGTGCCTCGGGCTAGATTACAGCTGCACGCTTGACTGTGTAGGAGGGCAGTTTTACCATGTACCCAAGGGCCCACATAACCTCAGCAAAGTCTATTAATACCATAGTTAAATGCAACACACACACATGCTCAGATATATTTACGCACGCACGCACACACACACACAGTGTATCATCAAAATGTCATTACAGTTAAACAAAAGTTTCCAATGACTTGAGTTGATACATTTCATTGTGCCTTATCAATAGACTCCTCCCTATTTTCCCTCCTCCCCTATAACCATTACTCTTTCTACTGATTTTTTTTGTTCAAAGCTTTTTCTTCTTCTTGGCCTGGTGGCATACCACAAGCGTTCCAAAGTACAAAAAAAGAAAACAACTAGTGGATGTGAAAGCCAGAGAACATAACGACGAAAAGGAGGCATATTGTGAGGAAAGGTTCCGTGGGCTGCTCAGACGAAACTACGCTGGCTGACTAGCTGGCTCTAACGACGCTGGCTGACTAGCTGTCTCTTCCTGCTGTCGGCACTACAGTGGGCAAAACGTTACGAGAAGAGGAGCAACACCGTTACTTTGCCACGTTCAGAAGGCTGGAGGCATGTGTTAATTACGGAGTAAAGCACGAGCTTAAAAGGTGCAACAGCCCCGATACTGGAAGCCCTATTCGCTAGCCACAACAACACACCTTTGTTCACCAATTAGATCTGCCACCTCATGTTTCATGTCTCTTGCTATACTGCTAGCGGCTTAATCTCAGACACTTAGAAGATTATTAGGTCTCCAACAGGATGGGACAATCACAGATAGGAGGAATTGATTATTATTGTTATTTTTTTATTAAATATTCGGTGGTGACATTATATTGTATAGGGGGGGGGGATCGAGTCTATTTAGGAATGCGATAGACAGTGGTAGTAGTGCCACGAAGCAAAGCTGTCTTTATACAGAATATGCTTTACTTTCTCTAAATAAGAATATATAAATAGCTAATTTGCTAATTGCTAATTGCTAATTTGCACAGTAGCTAACTTGCCGATCGAAAGGGAGGCAGAAAGAGGATGTTACTTAGAGAGAACAGGAGTGAGAGAGGAGGGAGGGGTGTGTGTATCACGTGAAATAAAACAAACATATTGGCTCTGATTTCATCAGATAGGTGGCAGCAGGGTCCCAGTGCTGGTCTGAATTACAGCTGTTTATCTTCCAGCTTTCTTCAAGATTAATTAAATGCAAATGTAACACTGTGAATCATGGGAATACCTGCCAGAACCCTTATTAATACCTTCACTTAAAAACCCCTCTGCCGGAATCATTCATTTGCTAAAGCAAGGCAGCGATACTCTTCATTCTCCCCCTCCTCTCCCCCTCTCCTCTCCTACTCGCCTGAAAAACAATGCATGGATGGATGCCCAATTAGTCCAGAAGCACTCTTATCCTCCCTTCAGCCCCTGTGGCCCTCAGAGGACACCACGATAACCTGGCAACCTAGGTGGAGGCGCAGCCAAGTAGAGAGCGTTTGAAGGCTGCGTCTTGGCCGCCATCACGCCGAAGAAAGAACGAATTCCGTCACCATGTCATCCAGTACAAAGGATAAAAACAGATTCAACCGGAAATTCAATGTGGCACCACATATGGGATATATGAGGGTGCTTATACGTTCCTATCCCTTTTTCTTGAAAATACTAAAGGAAAAGTTGCCCTGCATGTGAAGCTGGTGTCATGTGTAGCTATCATAAGGACTGTATAGATCTGTGTTTAATTTGGGGGCTGGGTGGTGGCAGGGAGGGGAGATCTGAAGCCGCCACAGGTTTGTGGCAGATGGCTCGGTGTCAGCTATGACAGGCAGCCAGTTCTCTGGCTTCCCCAGCAGATTTTTGCCTCCCTCAGCCCTCCCTCCACCCTCTTCTATCCCCCCCCCACCCCTCTTTCCGTCCCCTCTCCCACCACTTCTTATCTGTGATCAGGTAAATATGGGCACACTTTGGAAAGTTCTGCGGATGGATTCCGCCCCGGGCTGCAAGTTTGTGATTTAGCCCCATCTGTCACAGATCTTCAACTGGCGCCGGCTACCAGGAGGGACCTGGATTCTGTCCGTAGAACAGAGAGAGAGAGAGAGAGAGAGAGAGAGAGAGAGAGAGAGAGAGAGAGAGAGAGAGAGAGAGAGAGAGAGAGAGAGAGAGAGAGAGAGAGAGAGAGAGAGAGAGAGAGAGAGAGAGAGAGAGAGAGAGAGAGAGAGGAAAAACAACACATTTGTGGTGTGAATGATTAGTGTGTCAGTGTTTCCTTCATTACCTGCTTCTCCCACTGATCTAATAAACTTCTACATGTCACATCTCCTCAGCACAATCCTTCCATTAAGCACACAATCGACAACAAAACCCCAGAACGTTATACACATTTTAAACCGACGAATAGCTTAGCTTTGATGTGGACGCCAAATCCAGAGCCCTCTATTCAACTAAGGCGCACGACATATCCATATCGTTGCTACAGAACTTGTCACCTCAATGAATGATCATCTGAAAGATGTGAAAGTTTGGGGAAAATCTGAAAGATTGAAAGTGAACCATATTGAGAGTAAAAGATTAAAGTGGGAGAAAGAAGACTAGTAAAGAGTGAGCTTCATAAAGTATGTGACACACATTCTCCATATGATGGATGCGTACCACATTTGTTGGCACGTACTTTAACTGAATAAATGAAAGTCAGGATTAGTGGTCTTTAAGTGGTGGCATTGCATATGGAACTGCTTTGTGTTTGACACCTTTAATGGAAATCACAATGTGTCAGTTAAAGTTCAAGAACTTCCATAAAACCACTTTCTTATCCCGTCATTAAAGCATTGTCCCAGTACAGGGAGGAGATACAATGCAGAACATCCCTGATTTCAAGCGAAGCCAAGATGTGACCAACCGACGTTCATTCTCCCAATTTCACCAAACAATCTATCGAATTAGGGTTATCCGAATAACACTGAGACTAATGTTTCGAGACTATTGAAGTACATTTCACAGAAACCTTGATGTTTTCTATTTCGGGAGGCTGATTGCTACAATCAATACAGAGGTTCTCTGGAATAAAACGTCAACCACATTGAAAATGCATAGGATGATAGCCGATGTGCTATTTGCTCCAGGCTGTTATACATTAGATAAAGATGTCTTAAACGCCACCAGCATCTCTCGACGGGATGGAAACTATGTGATGTAAAACTTTTGTTCGACATTTCCCATGGACCTTTGGGTTGAAAGAGAGAGAGTGGGTGGACTGATGGGGAGGTACATAATTGATTAATGACTTATTTTTCACTTTAAGGCCTCTACTTTTCTATTTTCTTTCAGGATGCAGAGAGCCTCATTCATTTAACTTTAATTTATGAGGGAATATAGCATACAGCATACAGTATCACTAAGGGGAGGATGTTGTATCAGGAGAAGTTTTTGTTCAGGACTTCTGACTGTGTTGGTGGCAAAATGTGTAAATAATGTATATATAAAGTGGAAGGATTCTTGATCACTCTACTATGGCTAACAGAGTATTGTAAACTAGATGTAAATCAGACTAGTTTATACATGTCATGTATACAGTGCTGTAAAAAAGTATTTGACCCCTTCCTGATTTCTTTTTTTTTTTTGCACGTTTGCCACACTTAAATGTTTCAGATCATCAAACAAATTTAAATATTACACAAAGATAACCCAAGTAAACACAAAATGCAGCTTTTAAGTGCTCATTTTATTTATTAAGGGAAGAAGCTATCCAAACCTTCATGGCCCTATGTGACAAAGTAATTGCCCCCCCCCCCCCTTGTAAAATCATGATTTTACGTGGTTTATCACATTTTTTGGAAAGCTGAGTTCAATTTCACTAGCCACACCCAGGCCTGATTACTGCCAGACCTGTTGAATCAAGAAAACACTTAAATAGAACCTGTCTGACAAAGTGAAGTAGGCCAAAAGATCTCAAAAAGCAAGACATCATGTTGCGATACAAAGAAATTCAGGAACAGATGAGAAACAAAGTAATTGACATCTATTAGTCTGAAAAGGGTTACAAAGCCATTTCTAAAGATTTGGGACTTTAGCGATCCACGGTGAGAGCCATTATCCCCAAATGGAGAACATTTGGAACAGTGGTGAACCTTCCCAGGAGTGGCCGGCCTACCAAAATTACCCCAAGAGCGCAGCGACGACTCATCCAAGAGGTCACAAAAGAACCCACAACAACATCTAAAGAACTGCAGGCCTCACTTGCCTCAGTTAAGGTCAGTGTTCATGACTCAACCATAAGAAAGAGACTGGGCAAAAATGGAATCCATGGCAGAGTTTCAAGGTGAAAACCACTGCTGACCAAAAAGAACATAAAGGCTCATCTCACTTTTGGCAAAAAAAACATCTTGATGATCCCCAAGACGTTTTGGAAAATATTCTGTGGACTGACGAGACAAAAGTTGAACTTTTTGTAAGGTTTGCTTCCCGTTACATCTGGCGTAAAAGTAACACAGCATTTCAGAAAAAGATACCAACAATCAAATATGGTGGTGGTAGTGTGATGGTCTGGGGCTGCTTTGCTGCTTCAGGACCTGGACGACTTGCTGTGATTGATGGAACCATGAATTCTGCTCTCTACCAAAAAATCCTGAAGGAGAATGTCCGGCCCTCAGTTCGTAACCTCAAGCTGAAGCGCACTTGGGTTCTGCAGCAGGACAATGATCCAAAACACACCAGCAAGTCCGCCTCTGAATGGCTTAAAAAAACTAAATTAAGGTTTTCGAGCGGCCTAGTCAAAGTCCGGAATTGAATCCGATTGAGATGCTGTGGCGTGACCTTAAAAAGGCGGTTCATGCTTGAAAACCCTCCAATGTGGCTGAATTAAAACAATTCTGCAAAGAGGAGTGGGCCAAAATTCCTTCACAGTGATGTGAAAGTCTCATTGCCAGTTATTGCAAACTCTTGATTGCAGTTGTTGCTGCTGAGGGTGGCACAACCAGTTAGGTTTAGGGGGCAATTACTTGTTCACATAGGGCCATGAAGGTTCGGATAGCTTTTTACCCTTAATAAATAAAATCATCACTTAAAAACTGCATTTTGTGTTTACTTGGGTTATCTTTGTGTAATATTTAAATTTGATTGACGATCTGAAACATTTAAGTGTGACAAATGTGCAAACAAATAACAAATCAGGAAGGGGGCTGTCAACAGTGTGCGCAACTGGTGAACTGAAGTCAGGTGCAGGAAAGCAGAGATGAGTGAACAGGCACACTTTATTTGGCAGAAGGAAAACAGTCGGACGCAACTGCGTAACAACACTCCCGCCAAAGACAAAAGCGAATAGCGCACTCGTCACATAAATAATGTACAGCATACAATACCATGGGTTCCAAACAAGACACGGCGAAAAACCAGCATGAAGCGTCACCCATGACACGTAACGAACAATTACACACACAGACATGGGGGGGAACAGAGGATAATATACGCAGAGTGATGAGGGGATGTAAAACAGGTTTGCGGAAAAACAAGACAAATGGAAAATGAAAGGTGGAGCGGCGATGGCTGGAAGACCGGTGATGGCGAACGCCGAGCGCCGCCCGAACAAGGAGAGGAGCCGACTTCGGCGGGAGGGGCAAATACTTTTTCACAGAACTGTGTGTATATATATATATATATATATATATATATATATAACACACACACACACACACAAGGGGGAGTGGGGGGCAATGACTTACAATTGAAGTCGGAAGTTTACATACTCCTTAGCCAAATACATTTTAAACTCAGTTTTTCACAATGCCTGATGTTTAATCCTAGTAAAAAGTCGCTGTCTTAGGTCAGTTAGGATCACCACCTTATTTTAAGAATGTGAAATGTCAGAATAATAGCAGAGAGAATTATTTCTTTCAGCTTTTATTTCTTTCATCACATTCCCAGTGGGTCAAAAGTTTACATACACTCAATTAGTATTTGGTGGCATTGCCTTTAAATTGTTTAACTTGGGTAAAATGTTTCGGCTAGCCTTCCACAAGCTTCCCACAAGTTGGGTGAATTTTCCTCATGACAGAGCTGGAGTAACTGAGTCAGGTTTGTAGGCCTCCTTGCTCGCACACACTTTTTCAGTTCTGCCTATACATTTTCTATAGGATTGAGGTCAGGGCTTTGTGATGCCCACTCCAATACCTTGCCTTTGTTGTACTTTCAACCTTCGTCTACAGTTATGTTTGACCCCCCCTGGGAAATGTGTACATGTGTATGTTTGTGTTTTGGAGGATGGAGTCTGGTGTCTCCGAATGTAAATATTCTGATAAATTTACTGCCCCAAGGGGCAATAACAGCCATTACGAGTACTGTCTGATAACTACCAAAGGGGTAAGATAGACCATGTCTGATAATTACACCAGGGGTAAGAAAAAACATATCTGATAACTACCCCAGGGGCAAGAGGAACCATGTCGGTAAACTACCCCAGGGGTAAGATAAACCATTTCTGATAACTACCCCAGGGGTAAGAGGAACCATGTCTGATAACTACCCCAGCGGTAAGAGGAACCATGTCTGATAACTACCCAGGGGTAAGAGGAACCATGTCTGATAACTACCCCAGGGGTAAGAGGAACCATGTCTGATAACTACCCCAGGGGTAAGAGGAACCATGTCTGATAACTACCCCAGGGGTAAGAGGAACCATGTCTGATAACTACCCCAGGGGCAAGAGGAACCATGTCGGTAAACTACCCCAGGGGTAAGATAAACCATTTCTGATAACTACCCCAGGGGTAAGAGGACCATGTCTGATAACTACCCCAGCGGTAAGAGGAACCATGCCTGATAACTACCCCAGGGGTAAGAGGAACCATGTCTGATAACTACCCCAGGGGTAAGAGGAACCATGTCTGATAACTACCCCAGGGGTAAAAGGAACCATGTCTGATAACTACCCCAGGGGTAAGAGGAACCATGTCTGATAACTACCCCAGGGGTAAGAGGAACCATGTCTGATAACTACCCCAGTGGCAAGAGGAACCATGTCTGATAACTACCCCAGGGGTAAGATAAACCATGTCTGATAACTACCCCAGGGGTAAGATAAACCATGTCTGATAACTACCCCAGGTGTAAGAGGAACCATGTGTGATAACTACCCCAGGGGTAAGAGGAACCATGTCTGATAACTACCCCAGGGGTAAGAGGAAACATGTCGGAAAACTACCCAAGGGATAAGAGGCATGCTTAGTGAAGCAGGTGAACTGCCCCAGCGGTGGTATACATGATGGCAAGGGACACTAGAAATAGCAATAAAATGAATTATTAACCTTTGAAGATCTTCCTCTCGTTGCAATCCAAAGGGTCCCAGCTACATCACAAATGGTCGTTTTGTTCGATAAAGTCCTTCTTTATGCCCCCAAAAGGTCAGTTTAGTTGGTGCGCTTCATTCAATAATCCACCTGTTTCCCCTCGTTAAAAATGCATACAAAATTAATCCCAAACGTTACCAATAAACTTGGTGCAAACAAGTCAAATAACGTTTGTAATCAATCCTCAGGTAGCTTAATATGTAAATAAACAATACAATTTAAGACAGAGAATAGTATGTTCATTACCGGAGATACAGTGCCTTGCGAAAGTATTCGGCCCCCGTGAACTTTGCGACCTTTTGCCACATTTCAGGCTTCAAACATAAAAATATAAAACTGTATTTTTTTGTGAAGAATCAACAACAAGTGGGACACAATCATGAAGTGGAACGACATTTATTGGATATTTCAAACTTTTTTAACAAATCAAAAACTGAAAAATTGGGCGTGCAAAATGTGGCAAAAGGTCACAAAGTTCAAGGGGGCCGAATACTTTCGCAAGGCACTGTAAATAACGAAGTGCGTGCCCTCACCGGAACACGCAACAAACACCACAGCCAAAATGGGAGCCACTTAGAAAAACTACAAATTCTAGCTAATTTTTCAATAAACAAGCCTGAAACTCTTTCTAAAGACTGCTGACATCTACTGGAAGCCCTAGGAACTGCAATCTGGGAGATATTCCATTGATTTTCCCATAGACAGGCATTTTGAATGGTGTCAACTCCAAAAAAGAACATTCTGGATGGATTCTCCTCGGGGTTTTGCCTGCTATATCAGTTCTGTTATACTCACAGACATTATTTTAACAGTTTTGGAAACTTTAGAGTTTACTTTGGGCACTTTATTCATCCAAATTTCTGAATACTGCCCCCTATCCCTAAAACGTTATTAAGCCATTTTGTCACAACTTTGAAAGTATGCTTGGGGTCATTGTCCATTTGGAAGACCCATTTGTGACCAAGCTTTAACTTCCTGATTGATGTCTTGAGATGTTTCTTCAATATATCCACATAATTTTCTTCCTTCATGAAGCCATCTATTTTGTGAAGTGCACCAGTCCCTCCTGCAGCAAAGCACCCCCAAAACATGATGCTGCCACCCCTGTGATTCACGCTTGGGATGATGTTCTTCAGCTTCTCCCGAGGATGAACCAGATTTGTGGAGGTCTACAATTTTTTTTCTGAGGTCTTGGCTGATTTTTTTTTATTTTCCCATGATGTCAACCAAAGAGGCACTGAGTTTGAAGGTAGGCCTTGAAACACCTCCACAGGTATACTTCCAATTGATTGAAATTATGTTAATTAGCCTATCAGAAGCTTCTAAAGGCATGACATAATTTCTGGAATTTTCAAAGTTGTTTGAAGGCACAGTCAACTTCGTGTATATAAACTTCTGACCCACTGGAATTTGTGGAGTGGTTTAAAAACAAGTTTTAATTATTCCATTAAAACTCGTTTTTCAACCATTCCACAAATTTCTTGTTAACAAACTATAGTTTCGGCAAGTCGGTTAGGACATCTACTTTGTGCATGACACAGGTACATTTTCCAACAATAGTTTACAGACAGATTTTTTCACTTATAATTCACTGTATCACAATTCCAGTGGGTCAGAAGTTTACATACACTAAGTTAACTGTGCCTTTAAACAGCTTTGAATGTTGTGGGGGTGCTTTGCTACAGGGAGGACTGGAGCACTTCACAAAATAAATGGCAACATGAGGAAGGAAAACTATGTGGATATACTGAAGCAACATCTCAACACATCAGTCAGGAAGTTAAAGCTTGGCCGTAAATAGGTCTTCCAAATGGACAATGACCCCAAGCGTACTTCCAAAGTTGTGGGTAAATGGCTTAAGGACAACAAAGGCAAGGCATTGGAGTGGCCATCACAAAGCCCTTTCCTCAATCATATAGAAAATGTGTGGTCAGAACTGAAAAAGCATGTGTGAGCAAGGAGGCCTACAAACCTGACTCGGTTCCACCAGCTCTGTCAGGAGGAATGGGCCAAAATTCACCCAACTTGTTGTGGGAAGCTTGTGGAAGGCTACCTGAAAAGTTTGACCAAAGTTAAACCATTTAAAGGCAATGCTACCAAATACTGATTGAGTGTACAATACTCAATACTGATTGAGTGTACATATCTGACCCACTGGGAATGTGTTGAAAGAAATAAGAGCTGAAATAAATAATTCTCTCTACTATTATTCTGACATATTACATTCTTAAAATAAAGTGGTGATCCTAACTGACATAAGACAGGGAATTTTTAAGATTAAACGTCAGGAATTGTGAAAAACTGAGTTTAAATGTATTTTGCTAAGGTAAATGTAAATGTAAACTTCCAACTTCAACTGTATATATATATATACAAATATATAACTGAGTTTAAATGTATTTTGCTAAGGTAAATGTAAACTTCCGACTTCAACTGTATATATATATATATACATATATATATACACATATACATATACATACATACATATATATACAAATACACATATATACATATATATAAATACACATATATACATATATATAAATACACATATATACATATATATAAATACACATATATACATATATATAAATACACATATATATAAATACACATATACACATATACACACATATACACATATACACATACACACATATACACATATATACACACATATACACATATATACATATACACATATATACACATATATACATATACACATATATATACATATACACACATATACACACATATACACACACACACACACATATATATATAAATACACATATATACATATACACACACACACACACACACACACACACACACACACACACACACACACACACATACATACATACATATAGATATACATACATATATATACACACACACATATATACATACACACATATATACATACACACATATATACACACACACATATATACATACACACATATATATATATACACACACATATATATATACACACACATATATATATATATACACATACACATATACACATACACATATACATATATACACATACATACATACATATATATATACATACATACATACATACATATACATACATATATATACATACTCACATATATACATACACACATATATACATACACACACATATACATATACACATATACATACATATATATATATATATACACACACACACACACACACACACACACACACACACACACACACACACACACACACACACATATATATATATATATATATATATATATATATATATATATATATATATATATATATATATATATATATAAAATACTATATATACTGTATGGGTACCTTTTCAGATCTTCACTTTTTAGATGGTCTGCTGTGGTCTCTGACATCAAAGGAATATTTTTTTTTTAACAAGTGAGAATATGTATGATCATCTATATGATTTGACAGAAGTCATGTCATGCCAACGTCTGCATGCCAACGTCAAGTCTTTACTATTAGGGATTTCCTGCCTTCTACTTCCTGGTAATGAGCTCGGACCATAGAACTGATAGTTAGCATTTTTAACCATTATAATCCTGACTGAGCCATTACCCATTCACTAGACAGTGGAAGGTAATGACTTGGGAACATTTTGAGTGTTAAATTGAGTTTTTCCTCGCCGGTCAAGTAATCTCTCCCTGCATGTTAACCTTGTCATATTTGACCTATTTATTTGGTAAAACATGCCGCAATAATCTGAATATATTACAACACAGTGGCATACCGTAAGCTTTCAGACTCTGAATTCAATAACCATTCAGAAGTAGGAAATCAGTATAATGCCGGCGGTAGTTAATGGCAAATGGGGATGTACGGTATGAGAGAATGATTCATCATGATTCATCTTCTTTCGGGCAGACACATGGAAATGGACTCAGTACTGAATGGGTGTGTGTTAATCGGTCAAATATTGTAGATCAAAATGATGTAACAGCTATTTTACTACATTGAATGTTTAACAGTCATATACTGTACTAAAAGTCTTTGCAAAATAATCACGAGTAGGGTCAGTAGAAGCATTTACTATAAGTCCCTTTCATACTGGAGGCTCATTCAAAGTGACACCCTTGTGACTATTTTGTGACTTCCTTGCTATTCACGAGGATTGTTTGAATTAGAAAAGCCTCTTAAATCCGTATTCTCAGTTTTCCTTTCACTCCTTTCGCTGGCACACATATATTGTTTTTTACATGGACAGTGTTCTAAGCTGACAATGAACAGGAGTGTCCTACGTAGTAGTAGCTCACCTTTTCAAGACGAACGATAGAAAGGAAAAGCAGAAAGTTGTTTGTTTTTTTTACCTGAAAGAATTCTGATTTTTCCCTCCTCTCGCCACTTATACCACAATTTGAGTTCATGTTCGTCTAATTTCACTTAACTATCTTAACATGGTGTCCTCTGGCAAATGTCTGGCCTCCTGCAAAACCCCGTAGCCTTTTTAAAGCCCGGCTCAGGTACAGAAATTCAGCTGCAGGAAAAACAGATACATATTTTATGAAACAAAAAACCTCAAAGCAGAACCTAGATATTAGTCACTTTAGTAATTAAAAATGTATATTGCTCTGTGCAGTCTCATGTTGTGCATTATTAAAACCTGATTTTTCGAAAGTTACATCGGCTCAAAAGGATTTTTAATGCCAAACAGTCCCTCAGAGTGACTATGTGCACTTCACTCGTCTCCTGTGGGTGAATTAACAAGTCCTGTACCGAATGAAAAACATGTGCAAATGCATATCGGCAGGAATCTACCCACCAGGTATGAAAGTGACACAGAAAACACAGATGCTCAAAAAGTACAGTTGTAACCCAAATAACAGAAAAATAAATATATCTAATATTCTACCAAAAACACCATCACTTGTTTAGATGTTCTATTAAATATGAATACGATTATGATTAACATTAGAAGAAGAAAGAAATCCACCAAAAAAGTCATTATTGTCTACATGGATACTGTATATTTACATGGATGGTAGTTCCCAGTAACAGCCAACTCGGAAACACACGTAGAGGCCACATAACGTATTAAAATGATTACCTTGGTGGAGTAGCAGAGTAAAG
The DNA here is from genome assembly GCF_036934945.1 of Oncorhynchus masou masou. Lineage (NCBI taxonomy): Eukaryota > Metazoa > Chordata > Actinopteri > Salmoniformes > Salmonidae > Oncorhynchus > Oncorhynchus masou. The sequence goes on along the minus strand of NC_088217.1, from coordinate 68,634,410 downwards.
TCCTTTAAGACTTGGTTAAGGTTAGCCAGTAGTGTGACAATCCCCTTCCTGCTCCATATGAGGAGAAAGCATTGGTATGCTGCCTTAAAATAAGCATCAGTGTTTACACCAAGGGAAAGCCTGAAATCTGCTCCCCATTAACAGCTGTTGCAAGAGAAACATGGCTCATGCCACTAAAATCATTTTTAAATAGCACAGGCAGTTATCCACTGGAAAATGGAAAATGACTTCACAGACTTAAAGGGGCAATCTGCTGCTGTCACATCCATTTTTGGACACAATTTACTGATGTGCCCATTGTGCCCATTGATTATTGAAGAATAATAATGCATAAATGTTTAGCTCAGCTGTTGAACCCCATCAGAACCCTAAATATCAGCTTGTTTTACTCCAATGTTAGCACGCAAAGTGTAAACAAACACTACATAGCCTCAAAGCCTGGTCAAAACTATAATTGTGATATGAATGGTCAGTCCTTGCATCCTAGCTTTGTCTATCAATTTGAGAGTGGTTAGATTTCTCCAGCCCCATCCCTTTTTACCAAAACACTTTATTATTGTTTCATCAGCTGACTGCCGCTTTAAGATGTAACTTTCTCCCAAAAATAATATCAAAAGGTCCCATATTAGCTGTTTAAATGTTCACATTTGGTATTTGTATTTGGTGAACACAATCTGGCAAAAAAAAATAGCTTCGATATAAACATGATGATGATCGACCATGTTGAACATGATCGACCATGTTTTGAAATATATCAAAACAGCTGCCTGACAAAAGGTTGTTTCACAGAAAACACACTTATAATTTGAAGAAGCTGGCCTACTAGATATTGCTACAGCTAGCAGTACTAATACAGCTAGCTAGCACTGCATCTAGCTGTACTTTAGCACTTAGTTGTACAGCTACAGCTAGCTGTACCAATACAGCTAGCTAGCACTGCATCTAGCTGTACTTTAGCACTTAGTTGTACAGCTACAGCTAGCTGTACGGCTACAACTAGTCCTAACGAGTCGTAACGACTAGCTATTTTCCCTTACACATTAAAACTGAAAAGTGAACATAGATAAAAGTACACACACATGAAAACGTAATTAATATGGACAACAGCAAATTGCACAAAGTCATATCTTATCATGAATATTCAAATTACAGTATAGAATTACAAGCTGGTAATTCCTTCAAAAGAGTTCCAATTATTTATTTAATGCACATTGAGGCACATAAAAAGTGTTGCCATTGTAACCACTCACTCAATCAAAAGGACGTGATAACAAAAACAATACAAAGATTTGAGCGTCATCAGTTTGGCATTCTGTGTGTGGTTTACTTTCATAGGAGGGAAGCCTTTATGCTGTCTTTTTATACACGATACAGCTCACATATAAAATGAACCCTGCCTAATCTATTACAGTCTAAATGTAATTTGAATTGAATCAGCGTCAAAAAGGCAAACAATGATGGCTCTGTGGCAATTAATAAATTGTCTGCGAAATCTATGAGGCTTAATATGAATTTCTATTCAATTCGAGTCCATTAACTGTAAGTGCACATAGTTATTATTGGGCTTTTGATTCTGCAATACTTCCCTGATAATTTTGTTTAGTACAAATGACTTCTTTCCCTGAGGGGCTTAAAGGGACTCCGGCTGAATCCCTATTCCCTACATAGAGCGCACTTCTTTTGACCAGAGCACCATGGGCCTGGTCAAAGGTAGTGCACTATATAGTGAATAGGGTGCAATTTGGAGGCCCAGACTATGCCACAATCCACTCATAAATGAATGAATCAGATAGTTTGGACTTGGCTCTAACAAAGTTGACACAACCCCGACACCTTTGTCAAGCAATAAGAAGAAACGCTGTATTCATAAAGCATATGCTTTTTTACTGAGATAGGAAGGGTGGGAAACACCTCATTACATAGAAATAAAAGAGACTATGACTGCTACTGGTTGGAAAGTAAATACAATGAGGTGATTAAAATAGGTCTGCTTTAAGCATGCTGCTAATTAAATGGATATGCTAATTCTGTCATACATAGCAGATGGAATTACAATTACTTACTGTAGTGCACATGTTCTGTTATTCTTAACAGGACACAGAACCCCATGTGGAAATCATACTCTACCATCAAATGTTGGTCCACAAGCAACCCGCCCCTCCCTCAACACCCAGGCATCCCACCACCCACCCACCCACCCTTGTTCAAAAACATGGAGAAAACAAGAAGCGAGAGAAGATTGAAAAAATACGAACCACCGTTGAACTTCAGTGCCAGAGTTATGCCAAGGGGCAGAGTCAGTGAGGATATCAGACCATTGCCAGAATGTTTTAAGTTATATCGTTATTTTGTCCCTTTTTCATACTTTTAAGTTTCCTGACCACTGCTAGAGTCTTACAGGACAACATAGTTGGTGCAAAGACAGTGGGTGGCCGCTATCACTGCTCCCCATTAGTTTGGTTGTAATGACTGTAAAAGTGTAGTGTTTCAAGTAAACTATGTTGGAACAAAAAATGACCATAACCTCAAAGTGGGATGTGACCATACAAACTCGGAACCAGACATTGCAAGACCCAGTTAAGCTCGGCCTCTATCTTCCCTTGATATGGGGCAGACTCCATCAGTGTCAAAACGCCTGTCTACTTCCTTCCTTCTGGTCCAGACAGTGTTGCCTGTAGCAAATGCATTCGGGTGAAAGGAAAGGCTGTCAAGCTGGGTGGTGTTAGATCAAAATACTGAGCCATTCCCCTCCAGCTCTCCGGTCAGGCTCCTAGAGCTGGGTGGTGTTAGATCAAAATACTGAGCCATTCCCCTCCAGCTCTCCGGTCAGGTTCCTAGAGCTGGGTGGTGTTAGATCAAAATACTGAGCCATTCCCCTCCAGCTCTCCGGTCAGGCTCCTAGAGCTGGGTGGTGTTAGATCAAAATACTGAGCCATCCCCCTCCAGCTCTCCGGTCAGGCTCCTAGAGCTGGGTGATGTTAGATCAAAATACTGAGCCATTCCCCTCCAGCTCTCCGGTCAGGCTCCTAGAGCTGGGTGGTGTTAGATCAAAATACTGAGCCATTCCCCTCCAGCTCTCCGGTCAGGCTCCTAGAGCTGGGTGGTGTTAGATCAAAATACTGAGCCATTCCCCTCCAGCTCTCCGGTCAGGCTCCTAGAGCTGGGTGGTGTTAGATCAAAATACTGAGCCATTCCCCTCCAGCTCTCCGGTCAGGCTCCTAGAGCTGGGTGGTGTTAGATCAAAATACTGAGCCATTCCCCTCCAGCTCTCCGGTCAAGCTCCTAGAGCTGGGTGGTGTTAGATCAAAATACTGAGCCATTCCCCTCCAGCTCTCCGGTCAGGCTCCTAGAGCTGGGTGGTGTTAGATCAAAATACTGAGCCATTCCCCTCCAGCTCTCCGGTCAGGCTCCTAGAGCTGGGTGGTGTTAGATCAAAATACTGAGCCATTCCCCTCCAGCTCTCCGGTCAGGCTCCTAGAGCTGGGTGGTGTTAGATCAAAATACTGAGCCATTCCCCTCCAGCTCTCCGGTCAGGCTCCTAGAGCTGGGTGATTGAAGTCGAGTAGGCTGCGGCACGATGTCTGTCTGTCTGACTCGGTGGGGGGGGGTGTCCATTTTGGTAAGGTTAGGTAGGTCCGAATATAAAACAAATATCTGAAAGGTAAATAAAGGCCATTTTCACAAAGGAAAATGCATTTAATATAAAGCAGCCGCAAGACAAGACGATAACAAACAGAAGAGGTTGTTAATGTCATTCATGTGTCACGTTTAAAAAAATTTATGCAAAAAGCGTTTACTAGGAGACGTGAATCTAAGTGTATATAATACAGTATGAGGTTTAATGTTCCTTTAGCTGTCATTGAAACGTATACCTGCTATCACTTCTGCTCTTAGCATGACCAGGATACTGATCGTCTAATGAGAGCCATACAGTTGATGAACTGAGTACCATTCAACCGTTGCCTTTTCTATTTCTGTCAAACCTAATGACACTAGCTCTGTGATTACCCGATTATTCATAGTTTCTTCCCTGGCAACTTTTGAGGTATGAGACCATTATTATTATTTTTCATTCCTTTACATATATTTACTCTGTTATTGCTTGTTGCATATCAGTGCCTTCAGAAAGTATTCATACCCCTTGACTTAATCCCACATTTTGTTGTGTTACAGCCTGATTTCAAAATGGATTCAATCTATATTTATATTTTTACCCATCTACACATAATACCACATAATGACAAAGTGGAAATGTATTTCGAAAATTGTTGGTAATTTATTGAAAATGACACAATACATGTTATAATCACCTTTGGCAGCAATTACAGCTGTGAGTCTTTCTGGATAAGTCTCTAAGAACTTTGCACACCTGGATTGTACAATTTTTGTACATTATTATGTTTAACATTCTTCAAGCTCTGTCAAGTTGGTTGTTGATGTGTGACAGCCATTTTGTCACGCCCTGGTTGAAGTATGTTGTGTTTGTCTTCGTTTATTTGGTCAGGCCAGGGTTGTGGCATGGGTTTTTGTATGTGGTGTGTTTGATTGGGATTGTAGCTTAGTGGGGTGTTCTAGATAAGTCTATGTCTGTCTGAAGTGGTTCTCAATCAGAGGCAGGTGTTTATCGTTGTCTCTGATTGGGAACCATATTTAGGCAGCCATATTCTTTGAGTGTTTCGTGGGTGATTGTCCTTATTCTGTGTTAGTTTACACAAGTATAGGCTGTTTCGGTTTTCGTTACGTTCATTACGTTTATTGTTTTGTAGTGTTTGTGTTTAGTGTGTTTTGTCATTAAACATGAATCGTAATCTACACGCCGCATTTTGGTCCGCTTCTCCTTCACCAGAGGAAAACCGTAACAGAATCACCCACCACAACAGGACCAAGCGGCGTGTCAACAGGCAGGAGCCGCAGGAGAAGCAACAGCGGCAGCAGGAGCAACAAAATGAGGAATGGACATGGGAGGATGTTTTGCATGGCAAGGGTTGCTACACATGGGAGGAAATACTGGCTGGAAGAAATCACCTCCCATGTGAACAGGTGGAGGCACTTAGGAGAGCAGAGGCAGCCGGAGAGAGGAGCCGGCATTATGAGGGAACACAGTTGGCAAGGAAGCCCGGGAGTCAGAGCTGTCAGTCTGCATGGAGCAGCTAGAGCTGCCAGTCTGCAAGGAGCTGCCAGTCTGCAAGGAGCTGCCAGTCTGCAAGGAGCTGCCAGAGCTGCCAGTCTGCAAGAAGCCACCAGAGCTGCCAGTCTGCAAGAAGCTGCCAGAGCTGCCAGTCTGCATGGAGCAGCTAGAGCTGCCAGTCTGCAAGAAGCCGCCAGAGCTGCCAGTCTGCAAGAAGCCGCCAGAGCTGCCAGTCTGTATGGAGCCGCCAGTCAGCATGGAGCAGCCAGAGCCGCCAGTCAGCATGGAGCAGCCAGAGCCGCCAGTCAGCATGGAGCAGCCAGATCCGTCAGTCTGCCAGGATCCGCCAGACTCTTCCAGATCCGCCAGTCAGCCAGACTCTTCCAGATCCGCCAGTCAGCCAGACTCTTCCAGATCCGCCAGTCAGCCAGACTCTTCCAGATCCGCCAGTCAGCCAGACTCTTCCAGATCCGCCAGTCAGCCAGACTCTTCCAGATCCGCCAGTCAGCCAGACTCTTCCAGATCCGCCAGTCAGCCAGACTCTTCCAGATCCGCCAGTCAGCCAGGATCTGCCAGTCAGCCAGACTCTTCCAGATCTGCCAGTCAGCCAGACTCTTCCAGATCTGCCAGTCAGCCAGACTCTTCCAGATCCGCCAGTCAGCCAGACTCTTCCAGATCCGCCAGTCAGCCAGACTCTTCCAGATCCGCCAGTCAGCCAGGATCTGCCAGTCAGCCAGACTCTTCCAGATCTGCCAGTCAGCCAGACTCTTCCAGATCCGCCAGTCAGCCAGACTCTTCCAGATCAGCCAGACCCTTCCAGATCCGCCAGTCAGCCAGGATTTGTCAGAACCGCTAGCCAGCCAGGATCTGCCAGATCCAACCACCTGCCTGAGCTGCCCCTCAGTCCCGAGCTGCCCCTCAGTCCCGAGCTGCCCCTCAGTCCCGAGCTGCCCCTCAGTCCAGTGGGGTTCTGGGTGAGGACTACTAGGCCATGGTCAGCGGCGAGGGTGGACTATCCAAGGACGCGAGGAGGAGGGACTAAGACTTTGAAAGAGTGGGGTCCACGTCCCGCGCCGGAGCCGCCACCATGGACAGACGCCCACCCGGACCCTCCCCTATGGTTTTTGGTGTGCGTCCGGGAGTCCGCACCTTGGGGGGAGGGGTTCTGTCACGCCCTGGTCGAAGTATGTTGTTTGTCTTCATTTATTTGGTCAGGCCAGGGTTGTGGCATGGGTTTTTGTATGTGGTGTGTTTGTATTGGGATTGTAGCTTAGTGGGGTGTTCTAGATAAGTCTATGGCTGTCTGAAGTGGTACTCAATCAGAGGCAGGTGTTTATCGTTGTCTCTGATTGGGAACCATATTTAGGCAGCCATATTCTTTGAGTGTTTCGTGGGTGATTGTCCTTATGTCCTTAGTGTCCTTTTGTCCTTGTTCTGTGTTAGTTTACACAAGTATAGGCTGTTTCGGTTTTCTTTACGTTCATTACGTTTATTGTTTTGTAGTGTTTGTGTTTAGTGTGTTTTGTCATTAAACATGAATCGTAATCTACACGCTGCATTTTGGTCCGCTTCTCCTTCACCAGAGGAAAAACGTAACACATTTTCATGTCTTGCCATAGATTTTCAAGACAATTTAAGTCAACACTGTAACTAGGCCACTCAGGGACATTCAACGTCATCTTGCTAGGCTACTCCAGTGTATATTTGGCCTTGTGTTTTATGGTATTTTCCTGCTGAAAGGTGAATGTGTCACCCAGTGTCTGTTGGAAAGCAGACTGAACCAGGTCTTCCTCTAGGATTCCGTGTCTTTTTATCCCCAAAAAAACTCCTTAGTCCTTTCAGATGACAAACATACCCATAACATGATGCAGCCATCACCATGCTTGAAAATATGAAGAGTGGTACTCAGTGTTGGATTTGCATGCGCTTTTACATTGCACTTCGTATTCAGGACAAACTTAATTTCCAATTTTTTTGCATTTTTAGTTTAGTGTCTTATTGCAAACAGTATGCATGTTTTGGAATATGTTTGTCCTGTACAGGTGTCCTTATTTTCATTCTGTCATTTAGGTTAGTAATGTGGAATAACTTATCACAGCCATTAAACTATGTAACTGTTTTAAAATCGCCTCATGGTGAAATCCCTGAGTGGTTCCCTTCCTTGCCGGCAACTGAGTTAGGAAGGATGCCTGTATCTTTCTAGAGTTATTGGCACACCATCCAAAGTATAATTGATATCTTCACCATGTTCAAACAGATATTCGATGTCTGTTTTTGTTTTTTACCCATCTACAAATAGGTGTAAATCTTTGTCAGCCATTGGAAAAACTCCCTGGTCTTTGTTACACTACCAGTCAAACGTTTTAGAACACCTACTCATTCAAGGGTTTTTCTTTATTTTTACTATTTTGTACATTGTAGAAGAATAGTGAAGACATCAAAATTATGAAATAACTCATATGGAATAATGTAGTAATAAAAGTGTTAAAAAAATCAAAATATATTTTATATTTGAGATTCTTCAAATAACCACCCTTTTCCTTTGACAGCTTTGCACACTTGGCCTTCTCTCAACCAGCTTCACCTGGAATGCTTTTCCAACAGTCTTGAAAGATTTCCAACATTTTAGGCTGGGTTTCTGTACAGCACTTTGAGATATCAGCTGATATATATATATAGATACATTTGATTTGATATCCTGAGCACTTGTTGGCTGCTTTTCCTTCACTCTATGGTCAGACTCATCCCAAACCATCTCAATTTAGTTGAGGTTGGGGGGTTGTGGAGGCCAGGTCATCTGATGCAGCACTTCATCACTCTCCTTCTTGGTAAAATAGCCCTTACTCAGCCTGGAGGCGTGTTGGATCATTGTCCTATTGAAAAACAAATGATAGTCCCACTAAGCCTAAACCAGATGGGATGGCGTATCACTGCAGAATGCTGTGGTAGTTATGCTGGTTAAGTGTGCCTTGAATTCTAAATAAATCACAAACAGTGTCACCAGAAAAGCACACCCAGACCATAACACCTCCTCCTCCATGCTTTATGGTGGGAAATACACATGCAGAGATCATCCGTTCACCCCCGCCGCATCTCACAAAGAAACGGCGGTTGGACCCAAAGATCTTCAATTTGGACTCTAGACCAAAGGACAAATTTCCACTGGTCTAATGTCCATTGTTCATGTTTCTTGGCCCAAGCAAGTTTTCTTATTAGTTTCCTTTAGTAGTGGTTTCTTTGCAGCAAATCGACCATGAAGGCCAGATTCACACAGTCTCCTCTGAACAGTTGATGTTGAGATGTGTCTGTTACTTGAACTCTGTGAAGAATTTATTTGGCCTGCAATTTCTGAAGCTGGTAAATCTAAGAAACTTATCCTTTGCAGCAGAGGTAACTCTGGGTCTTCCATTCCTGTGGCGGTCCTCATGAGAGCCAGTTTCATCGTAGCGCTTGATGGCTTTTGCGACTGCACTTGAAGAAACTTTCAAAGTCCCCCCACCCACCCACCCACCCTGATCTGTTTCATCTGCTTGACTCCACCCCCTCCAGGTGTTGCTCATCTTCCCCACTTATCCCCTGGTTATTTACACCTGTGTTTTCTGTCTGTCTGTGCCAGTTCATCTTGTTTGCCAAGTCAACCAGCGGTTTTCTCTCAGCTCCTGTTTGTCCCAGTCTGTCTTTTTCGCATCCTCCTAGTTTTGACAATTGCCTGTCCTGACTCTGAGCCCGCCTGCCTGACCACTCTGCCTGCCCCTGACCATGAGCCTGCCTGCCTCCCTGTACCGTTTTGGACTCTGCCCTGGCTATGAACGCTTGCCTGTCCCCGAACTGCCTTCTGTCCATCCCTTGGATTATAATAAATACCAGAGCTCAAACCATCTGCCTCCTGTGTCTGCATCTGGGTCTTGGCTTGTGTCATTATACCAGTTGACTACCTCATGAAGCTGGTTGAGAATGCCAAGAGAAAGCTGTCATCAATGCTGTCATCAAGCTGTCATCAAGACAAAGGTGGCTATTTGAAGAATGTGACATTTAAAATATATTTCGATTTTTGGGTCGGTTACTGCATGATTCCATATGTGTTATTTCATAGTTTTGATGTCTTCACTTTTATTCTACAATGTAGAAAATAGTAAAAATAAAGAAAATCCCTGGAATGAGTAGGTGTTCAAAAACTTGTAAAACTGTACCCCACTGTAATTGTATGTGTGGGGTACAGAGGTGAGGTAATCTTTCAAAAATCACTTTGAACACTATTATTGCGCACAGAGTGAGTTCATGCCAAATGAATCCATTTTAAATTCAGACGGTAACACAACGAAATGTGAAAAATTGGAGCATTGAACAGCACATTTGATTTGAATCTTTATGCGGTATTCATAAGAATATTATAAATATCCAAGAGCTAAACATTCCAGGCATTGTGATCCTGTGAGGTATACTGTGAGGTCTATTGCACCTTTTGAAATGTCATGCCTTTGGGTAAAAACAGTTGTAATTCTCCCAAAGCCCATTGTGTAAAGACCACTAATTGTGTCACGCAGTGTGGTAAGGGTTTGGACCATAGCTAACAGGGGACCTGCCTGATGTCATTGAACCATGGAATCCGGGTTCCGTGTCTGGATTCCACTCTGCCTTGACCTGTATTTCAACAACTGGAGTCTGTGGGTGAGATGAACATCAAGGGTATAGCGGCTTAAGACTTTCCTGTTCTTCGCTTCCAAAAACCAGGACACAACCAGGACCTTGGATGAGACGGATCAGAACACTAACCCCCTACCCACCAAAACATACCCCACTGGCACACACCTCCCCATTGCCACATGCGGGGAAGCATCTAGGGAGAGAGACTTTTGAGCTGCCACAGTAATTAAGTACGAAGAGGAGGCACTGAGAGGGAATGCAGGGGAACTCACAGGGGAACGGCATGCTGCCTGCTACAGAGAGAGAGAATTCTGCATGTGGTGCCTCAGCTTAGCTTCCCTCAGGCTCGTTCAGGATCGGCAGCCATTGGGCTAGTTCTTGGCACTAGACAGCCCAGCCCACCAAAAACACTCAGCGCAGTCGTTTAACCATGTACGTTGCATTAAAGATATGTTGATTGAATCCAAAGATGTACTAATTGGTTTGACGTTATTTCCCCCTCATATTTTTGATTATTTCCACTGGACAGTGTGAAATGAAATTTGTTCAACATACAATAATAAAGAGATGGATATTCAAATACATAACTCCTGGAACAGTCCCCCAAGGATCTCAATAGAAAACTTATCTCATCTGTCTACTGATACAAAGTAATTAAGCAAATTACATGAACAAAGGGCTTGAAGGGCTTTCACTAATAGTGTATCTCACAACCTCTGGGTAAACAGTTTTAGATATAATTAAGGGGCACGCCATGGTCTAGTACAGTATTATATTATCACAGGGCCTGCGCTGTGCATTGGGACTTCCAATCTGTCTACTTTATAGGACACCCCTGAACAAATGTCAAACATCTCTCAATAATACACCTAAAAAGGGTCTAATTGGAACTGAGTTTGTATAGATGCTTACAGTGCATGCTACTGTGAATGCACAGCGATTACAAGAGAGACAGACAGAGAGAAGGCGAGCAAGAAAAGAGCAGAGAAAGAGAGGAGAACGAGAATATGTGGAAGTGGATAACGGGAAGTCTTTCAACGATTCAATATGCTCCAAACTGATCCGGGATGACAGTGCTGGTTTGTCTGAAGTTCAGGTTAATTAGCTGCTGCTTATTTTTAATGAACTTCATGCAGTTGTTTGCTTGTATAATCAAGGCAAAGAAGCAGAACCGCAAGCAAGCTGAGGTGCCAAGAATAAGCTGACAAAAGCACAGGGCCCTCCTCGCCTACCCACCCTCCAAATGGAGGAGCCAACTGCCTGCTTCATAAAACTCGCTTAGCAGACACTCAAACAAAATGGACTGTAAAGTTCGTTAGATGAAAATATTAAAAAAGAATTAAGCTAATGGAGATAAAATTAAAAGAAATGAGGCAACAAACACATCACACCAAAAATGGCATTGCTGTGACAGCTAAGATTTCTAATGACAGACTACATTTGGAAAAATTAAATGGCATTCCGTGCTTAAATTTCTTTGAAAAGTAATGATCCATGAATGATGCTCACTCCAGGCACTTACGGGAAGGGGGGGGGGGGGGGTACGAGCGCTGTGGTGGAATAACAAAGGAGTATGTCCTGCAGAACGGTTGAGCTAGGTGGCACAGAGAGCGAGAGAGAGAGAGAGAGGCAGAGAGCGGTAGAAACAGAAATGGAGGAAAGAGCAGAACATGGGGGGAATTATGAGGAAATTAAAATGAGTAAAAAAATGAATATGGTGTACTTATTAAGAAAATTAGAGATAAGCGCAATCCATGCCATGCCAGCTTCACAACCATTCTCTGAAGGGATGGTGTAAAACCCAGCTTGAAGCGTTTCAATAGGGTGTTGTGTTCAGTTGTGTATGCAGGTGTGTGAACCAGCGAGTCCATTCTGTACATCACTATACACGTTTTGACGATGATAATATTCACTTGGAGTGTCTCATGGTCTCTCTTCCACTCTTCTCAAACGGGACAGATTTATTACCATGGTTTTGTTACAGGCTTTACTGTGGAGGATTAGGACAGTCCCTGCTTTCGGATCAAATTGCAATAATTAGGTAAAACATGGGAGCCAAATCCATATTACACTTTGGATCTTCACACACTACAGTACCCTTCTTCTGTGGAATCATCTCAAGAAGAAGAAAAAATATTCCATTTCATAGCAGATTCTGGAAATGAATGAAATCCTGGGATATTGCTGAGGTCTTTTCAGTGTTGGCAGTTAATCTCCTCAAGGAGAAATACAACATGACAATGGCAAAGCACCTCCAATAATTGGGTCCAACAGGCTTACCGTATTAAAACCTGAAATGAGTTCTTCCCCTTTTAAGTATGATCCATTATTTCAATCCTGGGGAAAATTTGTGTCTTTGAGAATATTAATAAATCCCAAACAGCGCAGATGAAAAACACCCCGCCCTTATGTAAAGTTAAAAGCTGTGTACCTGGCACCAAGGAAAAGGTCTCGCCAAGGACGGACCCTTGAAAGTCTTGGTCCCTTTCCTCTCTCAGCTTCAGAACCATCTTGAAGAAGACCTTGAGGCCTTTGTCGTGTTCCCTTGAAACAAACAAATAGAATTCAGGTCTTTTGATCGGCCTACTTCTCCACGTCCTCTTCCATTGGAAGCCAGAACTTAGACTTCAGAGATACTCAGCTTTTTTCTATTCCTGCATTGAACTATAAAACCAGACAGTGTCTTAAGAGAATGTAACTTAACTTTCTTCCACACCCAACATTATTACAAAATAAAGAAACTTTCAAAAAGTAATGCTGTTTCCCCTTTTCAACACTGTTTGCGAAATGCAGTCACTGCATTTATCTGCAAAGTATCCACATGAAGAATACGGCCTTTTTCCTTTTCCAGATACAGAAGTAGGATATTCATTTGAGTCAGTTTGCTACAGCAGGAAAATAATCCTGCAGCAACAGGAAATGTGAATGACTATTATAATTAATGGACTTTTTTTTCAAGGGTTGATACAATATTCGTAAGGGAAAATCAAGTCTGAAATGTCAAAGTGGAATGTAAAGAAGCCACTTTAAACCTCAAGTACACTACAAGTTGAGCGCGGCACTGAAACCTCACTCAACAAGCTGTATAAGGCCACAAGCTAACAAGAAAATGCGCATCCAGAGGCTAGATTCCTACTGGCCGGGGACTTTAAATGCAGGAAAACTTCAATCTGTTTTACTGTTACATGTGCAACCAGAGAAAAACTCCACACACAGAGACGCGTACAAAGCTCTCCCCCGCCCTCCATTTGGCAAATCTGACCATATCTCTATTCTCCTGATTCCTGCTTACGAGCAAAAATTAAATCAGGAGGTACCAGTGACTCACTCAATATGGAAGTGGTCAGATGACCCAGATGCTAAGCTATGGGATTGTTTTGCTAGCACAGACTGGAATATGTTCTGGGATTCTTTCGATGGCATTGAGGAGTACACCACATCAGTCACTGGCTTCATCAATAAGTGCATCTATGACGTCATCCCCACAGTGAATGTACATACCCCAACCAGAAGCCATGGATTACAGGCAACATCTGCACCAAGCTAAAGGGTAGAGCTGCCGCTTTCAAGGTGCGGGACTCTAACCAGAACGCTTATAAGAAATCACGTTATGCCCTCTGACGAACCATCAAACAGGCAAAGCGTCAATACAGGACTAGGTTGAATCTTACTACACCGGCTCTGACACTCTTCGGATGTGGCAGGGCTTGCAATCTATTATGGACTGCAAAGGGAAGCAGAGCCGTGTCCTGCCCAGTGACACGAGCCTACCAGACTAGATAAATGACTTCTATGCGTGCTTCAAGGCAAGCAACACTAAAGCATGCATAAGAGCACAAGATGTTCTGGACAATCACGCTTTCCGTAGTCGATGTGAGTAAGACCTTTAAACAGGTCAACATTCACAAGGCCGCAGGGCCAGATGGATTACCAGGACGTGTACTCTGAGCATGCGCAGACAAACTGGCAAGTGTCTTCACTGACATTTTCAACCTGTCACTAACTAAGTTTGTAATAACAACATGTTTCAAGCAGACCACCATTGTCCCTGTGCCCAAGAACACCAAGGTAACAACACATCTGCCACACTGATCCTAAACACGGGGGCCTCTCGCGGGTGCGTGCTTAGTTCCCTCCTGTACTCCCTGTTCGCCCATGATTTCATGGCCATGCACGACTCCAACACCATTATTAAGTTTGCCGACGACACAACAGTGGTTGGCCTGATCACCACAATGACGAGACAGCCTATAGGGAGGAGGTCAGAGACCTGGTAGTGTGGTGTCAGGATAACAACCTTTCCCTCAATCTGATTAAGACAAAGGAATTTATTGTGCACTACAGGAAAAGGAGTCCTGAGCATGCCCCCATTTATCATCGACAGGGTTGAAGTGGAACAGGTTGAGAGCTTCAAGTTCCTTGGTGTCCACATCACCAACAAACTATCATGGTCCAAACACACCAAGACATGCGTGTAGAGGGCCTGACAATGCCTATCCCCCCTCAGGAGACTGAAATTATTTGGCATGGGTCCTCAGATCCTCAAAAGGTTCCACAGCTGCACCATCGAGAACATCCTGACTGTTTGCATCACTGCCTGGTATGGCAACTTGTGACGTAGAAGTCCGTCACTGGCCGCGGGCAGCATTTGGTTCTTTAACGCACACACATATTCATCACTCCTCCCTGCGCCATTATAAGATAAGTTAACAATGTGGGTCGACACACAAATTAACTTCTGTCTTGGTGCATGCATTTCACACTTGTCAATGTTCATATTTGAGAGACACAATAATTATTATACTTATCAATGTTGTGGATGAGCGCATTGTTTGTTTGTTCTGTTCCTCTCTCTCCATCTCTGTAGCTTCCGGTTATGCTGGAAAAGGACCCGAGCTAAGGGAATTGGGTTGGCTTTATAGTGCCTGTCCCAAATGGCTCATTAATGCATATGGGCATATTGAAAGATATTGTCAGTAGTGATGTAATGTTGTAAATGTTATGTTGTGATATTGTTTAAAACCGTGTTGCAATGTATATCCTTTAGTATGTTTAGTTCATGGAAAATGTAGGTTTGTATTGTTAATTGATTAATTAATTAGGCTTAATTGTTCTGAGGGGAGGGGCTAGCCCTACAAAAGGAGCCTCTCTTTCAGTCATGAAGAGGCAGTTTGGATTGAGCTGTGGATGGGGCAGCATTGTTTTTAAGCTGTCCCATAAGGTAGACGTTGATGGCAGTACTGTTGTTTTTTGTTCCGGAATCACTTGTAAATAAACACCTTTGCACAGAAGAACTTTTGCGGTTCCGCCATCTTTTTATTTTGATAGAGGTTAGGTTATCCAGTTTAGCCTTCTGGCCTACTCTACGTGACACAACTGCTCGGCCTCCAACCGCAAGGCACTACATGAGATAGTATGTACGACCCAGTACATCACTGGGGCCAAACTTCCTGCCATCCAGGACCTATCTACCAGGCGATGTCAGAGGAAGGCCCTAGAAATTGCCAAAGACTCCAGCCACCCTATTCATAGACTGTTCTCTCTGCTATCGCACAGCAAGCGTTACCAGAGCGCCAAGTCTAGGTCCAAGAGGTGTCTACTCCCAAGCCATAAGACTCCTGAACAGCTAATAAAATACTACACAGACTAACCTGTAGCCCCTGTGTATAGCCTCGTTACTGTTATTTTAATGTTGCTCTTTAATTATTGTTATACATCTTTTTCTATATGTTTTTCCTTCAGTTTATTGATTAAATAGGTTGTAATTTCTTAAAACTCATTTTCTTAAAACTATGTTCTTGTTTCAGGCTTGTACGTTCGAATTTCACTGTAAGGTGAAATTGTATTGTTGTATTGTTGTACCTGTTGTATTCGGCGCATGTGACAAATAAAATTTGATTTGATTTTAAGTTTTACAGGGTGATCCTACAATTAAGTTCCTGCATCTGTATATGTGAGTCTTTAAACAAACTGACCAAAATGGATGTAAACAGGAAATTTAAAGTAAAACTAAGATTTTGTGTTAATTTTTGCAAATGAGCAAATTCATATCCCATAACAGGAAGTTGCCTGGGAGTTGAAGTGTTATCCAGCAGTTAAAATGGGCACCTGTTAACCACTTATCATTATACCACGGACTAAAATTGTACACTCTGAACACAAGTGCATATTAACACCCGGAGAGCAATTATATCTGATGTGATTTCCGCTGTATGACATGCTAGCTTTTCTCTGCCAGCCTTGCTAGCACCAGATAGATTAGGATATGTTATAGATTACATACTGTATTTTATCTTTGTGTACTCTAGAGGGTAATCAGCTGTGGTATCTATGTTGCGGTGGAAGTGGAGAGCCTCCGGTATGCACAGGTGCTGTACTCAGCTGTGCCATATTGGTTAATTGAGCAAATCTCTTATTTCTTACCCTCCTATAGCTTCAATGGACTCTTGTCAAAACCCACTCCGCTGGACCTACCCAACATGGGAAACATAACAACTAACTGCAATACTTGGCTCTTGTGATTTCCCTCACTGTTTCTTATGTGGAAAGGATACATAGTCTATTGCCCTTGGACCGTGGTCCAAATTAGTTTGATTAGGTTTTTTATTTTTATTTGACCTTTATGTAACTCGGCAAGTCAATTAAGAACAAGTTATTATTTACAACGATGGCCTACCAAGGGGGCAAAAAGGAAAGGACACAGCATTACATGAAGAGAGACGTAAGGCAACAACACCGCATGGCAGCAACACGTGACAACACAACATGGCAGCAGCACAACATGGTGGCAGCACAAACACAGTACAAACATTATTAGGCAACAGACAACTGCACGAAGGGTCAAAAGGTAGAGATTAGGTAGATCCACCGTACACATATGTTATGATTACCCCACTCAGGATGTGGTCCTCTCAAATTGACTTGTTATGTGCATTGAGAAGGATTGTTAGGAATGTACCACTAAGAGGGCCAAATAGACAATAGTCAAGGAGCTGAATATCGCCTGCCTCTTAGTCTTAAAAGCCTCGGCTCAGTTACACACTGTCCAGTACCTTCCATTTTCCGAACATATTGGCTCAATAGCTGAGCTATCACATTAGAACATCATGAAGGAAATATAATATGTTAGATTAAATATGTATGGGGGAATTAGGCTATCTCAAGTATTATATCATTTCAATTCAAATCGCTCCATCAGACGACACTGTCTCATTAAAGTGCTAGGGAAATTAGTAGATAAAAAATACTATCATATTTGCAGATAATACGGATAATTTAGCCCCTTGAATTTTCAAAATTCTCAACCACTCGATTTGTGTTTTTTTTTTAAAAGCATTATTACCTCCAGTACTCGGCCACTAGATTAGGTCATGGATATATGAAATAGCATGGGAGGCCATGTCTCTGTAATGCTGTAATGACTGGAGAATATCGTGGTCTGTCCTTGTGAAAAACCAGAAGGTTGTCGGGCTTTGCGCTCAATCACCTTGGTGATCGCATCTATTTACTTCATTACCCCCACGTGTATGCATTTTAATAAACCTAATGAACGGTACTCTTTTAGTTAACTTAATTGGTGGCCAGTTACCCTTACGTACTGTGACTATAAACAGAAACTGGAGCATGTCCTTTCCTCACTTTATTGTCTAATGTCAATTATACACTGTATTCCCTTTTATGGTTGGAAATGTACTGAATTACAACTAGGGAACCAATTATCTCCATCTCTATGAAGCTCAATGAGAAAATAAGAACAGGAACAACAAGTTACTGTAACGTTAACCTTGTACAAAGACAATACCAGGAAGGAATGAGTAACGTTTGGAAAAGCTGTCTTTGAGGTGAGTCCTCTTTCATGTTTCGCACGGAGTATATGGGTTTTAAACCAAAACCCATCTGAATACCTTCCCACTGTCATTGTGGGAAATACTATCCAGGGAAAGTATTTTTTACCTATCCTATTACCAATTGAGGCAGACATCTCCTTAAGGAGCTTTACAGAAAAGTTTTAGCACTGGACTCCAAATCACTGTTTAATCATCCCAAACTGTACCTCAATTAGAACCAGCTGTGGGACCAGGTTTCATGTCTCAGCAGCTTCTGTTGGTCAAGTGACATGACACACTCACCTTGTTTTTACTGCAAAGAACATGGATTTGTTCCACAAAGGCCTTTCTGTTGAAGGTCAAAGCTCTGTGTAACAGCTTAATTATGCTGGTATAGAAGTATCTTCTAAATACCCCTGATTCAACTGGGTACAGAGAGAGACTCCTAAGGTGAGGTATTAGCAAAGCTTATTTATTTTCATTTCCGTGGATTTTATTTGCTCGTTTCCCCTGTGGTAAAGCTGATTCCTGCCCATGATTCCCTTCTTAATTTTAAAACCCTTTTTGCTCATCATACAGACATTAGAATTGTTTGTCTTTTTTTCCTTGCTCCCTCCTTCCCTGAAATAATAGAACTCCCGCACAGGAAGACAAGGCGACCACTGGGATGACGGTAAACTAGCTTCTTTTCCTTGCAATTAATTGCTGTACAGCCATGTGTATATATGATAACAGTTTTTTTTTCAACGAGGAAAAGGGAGGTTAATTAATGTAAGAGCTGTGTTCGTGGAGATGCAGAATTTACTATGCCAACCCCCCTCGCCCCCTTCCCTTCCCAATACTCCACTGCACCCCCTAACACCCCGCCTCCCCTCCCCATGCCGCCTTAAGAGCCTTGATTCCACACTAATGACCTAGTTCTTTTAATGAGGAGCATTAACCTCTGGCTACAGTCACCCAGGTCTTAATTGTCAACCCAGGCTGAAACAGGAGAGTCTCTCTATCAGCAGGTATGCTACGTGGTACATTAACACATCTCATTCCGGGCCTCTAATAAATAAATTGGTTGCCCAGGGAAACCAGCGGCCATCAACACCACCGCCACCGATGTTTTTTTTCTTCTTCTCAATCCTCCTTCGTCCCCCCTGCCACTCCATCCCCAAGAAGCTGTCTGTCGTGCTGTGACCAGAGAGGGAGATGTACAGACATAGCTAAATAAAACAATAATTAGAAAATGCATCTGCTTAGGAACCTGCCCATGCAAAAACTCATTAGAATGCGTTCCGAAGCTAAAACGCAGGATCCTTTCATTTACAGAAAATATGATTAAAAATTCTCCTTTATGTTGCACCCATGAGGTGTGTTTTAAAATTCAAACACTATTTACTATGTAGTACAATGTAAAATAAATTCAATAACGAGATACAGAAATATAGACACCTAATTAGAGGGACACTTAAAAGCTAGCTTGTGAAATCACCATCGGGCCTTAATGAAGAAGGTCCAAAATAGCAGGGGATTGGGTGCTGCTTTGTTCAAAGGAAAATACTGGAGGTGTCAGCGACTGGATGATATAGTATGTTCCATCCATACATACCTCATTGTTCTAAGATATCACCTTAATAGGCACTACTACAATACATTCTACTCAGACACCATCATTTGACCATAAAGTGGTTGTGTCCCTACAATTACTTTTTCTTTTCATAATATAGAAACGATCAATACGCTCCAATGTCCATCAGCTACTTCCTGTGTACAGTGTGATAACCCCATAGGCCAAAGGAAATGAAATGGCCAATACCTGATTCATCCTATAACAATTTGTGTATACAGTATAATAATTACGTTCGGCCAATGTCAAAATACCCCTGTTCCACTGTTAACGATACAGCTAGGAGCATTAGCAGTAATAAACCTGGCTGTCACTCTCTGGGGGAGGATGTGGGCCAGGGGTATGTGTCACGGGGGAGGGAGGGGACCAGGGGTACCGCGTGAGGTGTGGAGGCCGAGCCTGCGGTATTTGACAGTCTGGGCTGGGCTGGAATTGACATGACAGCCCGTCGGTCAGACCTTGAGAAGGAGACCTTGACCTGAGCTGTCCAACAGGAAGATGGGCCCAACAGCAGTGGGCCACAATGACAAGGTCAGTGCTAAGGGCAGCTGGAGTGTGTGAAGTGGCATACACATTTATTCACACACCGTGTGTGCACTAACTGGCCAGTCCCAGACACTGCACCTAGATAAAGTGAATCTTTCAAAACGCAACTTGCTAAGAAGTTATATCATTCAGAGACCGACTGTGAATAGTTTCAATAACATGATTGAATAAAACATGTAAATGAACAAACCGCCGTGTGTTTCTGCTTCTCTCTCTGTGACGCATCGGCTGTAAGATTCTTGGGTGCCAAATTCATAATACCAACCAAGAGCATAATCCTGGCAAAGGTTGTCTCCACTGTTCCACGTTATTGTCCCCAGGCTCAGGTCTCTGAAAGCAGTGGCACTGTATTTTGAGCCATGAGAGGTTTGTCTTCTAAAAGCAATAAATGGTAGGTTTAAAGAGAATATCCTGCTTGAATAGGAATTCTAAGAGCCTTCACGGTCAATTTAAAAAGGAGATCTGCGGATGCCCCAGGAGCTACCAAATGCCTTCCTTAAGCCGTTGGCATCCAAGAAAATAAACTTTTTTCAGTTGGTCGTGTTGGTGGATCTGTTAAAAAATAATACGATACAAAAATACTTATCATTATCATCATCACCGCCGCCATCGTCGTCATCATCATCAACAACGTCATCAACATCATCGTTGTCTTCTCAGAAAGACCCTTGGAGCGTTCCTATAATATTGCCTGTCATTTATCTGTTGTCAGCACAGGTTACTAACTGTAATCCTTGACTGCTTCAGAATTAGAATGTCTTTGATGTCCCCACATGAGTTTTTCCGCCTTTTTGTTTCCCCCCCCCCCCTCTCTTTTTGCCCTGAGGCCTCACCGATACTCTGGAGCTCACTGTTTATTCCTCGTAATCTTCCCCTCATCTCCAGGCTAGCAGTGACAGATGGTTATAGGCACACAATAGTATTAACAGTTTGATTTTTTTCCCCTCCTTTTTATGCTGCTTGCCTCTTTGGTACAACAAATAGCTTTCAGACGGGAGGGGGGGGGGGGGCAGAGAGAGCTCTTGTATACAGCTACCATAGGTAACAGCACCACATAGCACACAAACGTCTCTCTATTGTCGGCTCTCCTGTCATCATAACCCCGCCACAACATTCCCAGGCGCTAGCTCCACTCGCTGACTGCCATCTCTCCAAGGTAAACTACATTAACCTTGCTGACTGTTATTAAAAATACGTATTTCCCCAGGTTTGCCGCTCTCTCTACCTCATGCCAGCTCCCAGGCGCTCACATGCCCAACAAACACTGGGTGTCATCATAAATTCTGAACGGTGAGGCAACGTTGGGTCTAATTTCCAATCCTACTGTCTGTGTGTCAGTTGAGTGCTCATGGATGATGCATAGGCGTAAATAAGGCAGACAGAATTAGCCCTCCTGTCAGACTCTACCTTTTACCCCAAGGCATCCTGCTAGCTGCTGGAAATTGACTGGACGCTCGATTTTCAAAATTAGGCCTTAATGTTGGCTTGACAAACAGAGCCTCCGTGATGCTCTTCTGTGTCACCCACAAAGGATTCATTACAAACCGCCATTCTTCAAAAATATATATATATTATATATTTTTTATTCAGGTCACATTTCTTAGTATTTGGCACTGGCGATTCTCTATTTCAAGAAATATAGCTATTTTCATTTTTGGTTGAGTAATGTTTATTCTTGCAAATTAAGGTTGATTATTATTTTTATTGTATTTTATTGTGAAATCACTCTTTATTTTGGCAGTTTTGGTCCATATTGAATGAAAATAATTGCTTTTCATAGGACCTATGTCATTGATGGTCCAATTCCACACTCCAGTGTTCTGTGTTTTTGTTGAAAGGTCGAGGTCAGCGATTATCCGGAACAAGTTAAGTAAATCACATGGTTTAATCAGTGCAGCTAGAGACGTAGGATCTTAATTTGATCACTTTTTTGTTGCTGAGTATTTTTTTGCACAGCAGGAAATGCATACGTAGTGTATTAGAAGTTTATGAAGGCTTCTAAAGTATGTCATTTCCACTTGAAAATGTCAGACTTAATTTACCCTGATGAAATGTATCAACCCCTAAAAAAAATGTCCATTACTTATAATCCACGTAATAATTCACATTTCTTGTTGCACCACAATTATGTTCCTGCTGTAGCCAACTGGATTAAATTAAGATCCGACATCTGTAGACAGTCAGTCCCTAGAATTAAGCTTGGGCTCGGAAAATAAAAGTTAAATCAAAGAGTTAAATCAAGGCCAGGGTTTCCATAAAGTAATTCCAAGATGGCGTAGCAGTTAGACGTCTTTGTCCTCGACTTTGTCGTGTCCCATGTATATATCTTTTATATCTTTTTTCTCCGCATATCTTTTTATATATCCCTTCTTAACCTCAACTTCAAAATACTCTCCTGCAGCCTGCCTCACCCAATGTGGTGTGGATCTGCTTTTTTCTAAAGTATTTCCTTGACTCGCGAATCGGAACCCCAACATAAGCTAGCCAGCTGACTAGCTACTAGCTAGTAGTCAGCTAACCACTGCTAGCGGTCATCAGCTAACCTTTAGCTCGGAAAACTCTCACCAGTTTGCACAATGCTATTCAAACCATAGCATACTGGACTTATTTTCTCTCCATATCCCCGGACTCCCACCGCAAGCTCTGAACCTTTTCACCTGGATCATCGCAGCTAGCTAGCTGCAATCCGAGTGTCTACTACCGGCTAACGTCTCTGTCCTAGCTACTAGCTAGTAGTCAGCTAACCAGTGCTAGCTGTCATCAGCTAGATGGATCATCGCAGCTAGCTGCAATCCGAGAGTCTACTCCTGGCTAGCGTCTCTGTCCTGTAGCAAGCACCAACTAGCCTGGAGCTAGCTCATGTTAGGCCCATCTCCCGGCTAGCTGAAGAGTTCCATCAGCCACTCCTGGGATACTATACTTATTTCGCCAATTAGCCTGGACCCATTTTACTGCCGGTGCGGAGCCCCACCTGTCCTTCACAACTGGACTACAAATGTAATCTGCCAGAGGGGGTTATTCAACTGGCCCCTCCATCGAGACATCCCCTGAATGCCCATCTGCTAGCCGTGGCCCACTAGCTGTCTAGAGCATATCGGCTGTTAGCTGAATAGGCCCATCGGACAATTTCTTGGGCCACTATACGTATTCTGCCAATAGGACTGGTCCCCTTTACCACACAGAACCATACTAATCCATCATGACTGGTCTACCGACTTAAACGCACGAGGAGGCTATAAACAGACTTCCCCCGTCACAACGTCCCTCTGAGGCCCTTCAACTAGCTTGCTAGCCCCGGCCCACTAGCTGTCTGAATCGCCATGTCTCCAACCAGCCTCACTACTCACTTGACCCTTATGATCACTCGGCTACTCATGCCTTTCCTTAATGTCAATATGCCTTGTCCATTGCTGTTCTGGTTAGTGATTATTGTCTTATTTCACTGTAGAGCCATCATACACTGTATGATGTTTCTAGAGACAATATCTCTCTCATCATCACTCAATGCCTAGGCCTACCTCCACTGTAGTCCCATCCTACCATTCCTTTGTCTGTACATCATGCCATGAATCTTTTCTATCGCACCCAGAAACCTGCTCCTTTTACTCTCTGTCTCGGATATACTAGACGACCAGTTCTTATAACCTTTAGCTGTACCCTTATCCCACTCCTCCTCTGTTCCTCTGGTGATGTAGAGGTTAATCCAGGCCCTGCAGTGCCTAGCTCCACTCCTATTCCCCAGCTCTCATTTGTTGACTTCTGTAACTGTAAAAAGATTACCGACCATTTCCAATACCACCATACTTTTTCCGCTATGCAATCTGGTTTCAGAGCTGGTCATGGATGCACCTCATCCACGCTCAAGGTCCTAAACGATATCATACCCGTCATCGATAAGATACAATACTGGGCAGCCATATTCAACGACCTGGCCAAGGCTTTTGACTCTGTCAATCACCACATTCTCTGTCAATCACCACGGCAGACTCAACAGCCTTGGTTTCTCAAATGATTGCCTCGCCTGGTTCACCAACTACTTCCTCTGATAGAGTTCAGTGTGTAAAATCGGAGGGCCTGTTGTCCGGACCTCTGGCAGTCTCTTTGGGGGTGCCACAGGGTTCAATTCTCGGGCCGACTCTCTTCTCTTTATACATCAATGATGTCGCTCTTGCTGCTGGTGATTCTCTGATCCACCTCTACGCAGACGACACCATTCTGTTTACATTTGGCCCTTCTTTGGACACTGTGTTAACTAACCTCCAGATGAGCTTCAATGCCATACAACTCTCCTTCCGTGGCCTCTAACTACTCTTAAATGCAAGTAAAAATAAATGCATGCTCTTCAACCGATCGCTGCCCGCACCTGCCCACCTGTCCAGCATCACTACTCTGGACGGTTCTGACTTATGTGGACAACTATGTGGACAACTACAAATAGCTAGGTGTCTGGTTAGACTGTAAACTCTCCTTCCAGACTCACATTAAGCATCTCCAATCCAAAATTAAATCTAGAATCGGCTTCCTATTTCATAACAAAGTCTGCTTCACTCATGCTGCCAAACATACCCTCGTAAAACTGACTATCCTACCGATCCTTGACTTTGCCGATGTCAGTTACAAAATAGCCTCCAAGCCCCTTTTCTCAGCTCACAGGTCACCGTAGCAGCACCCACCCGTAGCACACGCTCCAGCAGGTATATCTCACTTGTCACCCCCAAAGCCAATTCCTTCTTTGGCCGCCTCTCCTTCCAGTTCTCTGCTACCAATGACTGGAACGAACTGCAAACATCACTGAAGCTGGAGACACATTTCTCCCTCACTAGCTTTAATAAGCACCAGCTGTCAGAGCAGCTCACAGATCACTGCACCTGTACATAGCCCATCTGTAAATTGCCTATCCAACTCCCGCATCCCACACTGTATTTATTAATCTTGCTCCTTTGCACCCCGATACTTCTACTTGCACATTCATCTTCTGCACATCTACCATTCCAGTGTTTAATTGCTATATTGTAATTTCTTCTCCACCATGGCCTATTTATCACCTTATACCTCCCTTATCTTACCTCATATGCACACAGTGTATATAGACTTTTTCTACTGTATTATTGACTGTATGTTTGTTTATTCTATGTGTAACTCTGTGTTGTTGTATGTGTCGAACTGCTTTGCTTTATCTTGGCCAGGTCACAGTTGTAAATGAGAACTTGTTCTCAACTAGCCTACCTGGTTAAATAAAGGTGAAATAAAAAAAAATAAAAAAAATCTGCCCTGCATAACACCATGCCTCTAACCTCTGTAACCTGGGCCACTGTCTCATTCTGATGTGGCCATCCCCATCCCCAGTGGAGGCTAAAGGGGGTAGGACACGGCAACGGAGGCAGGCAGGCAGATGGATGGATGCTGGCCTTCTTGGCTGCTCTGGACCAGCCCAGCGTAGGATTAACACAAGCGCTGTGCTCAGGACATATGGCATTTGCCATCTCCCACTGTGAGTGGAAAGGAGAGACTCGCCAGACTGAGTCCACATCTCCTCCCCCCTTGGGATTTAAAGCTTGGAGTGCTTTAGTTGTTTACCGTGCATTAAATATCCCTCATTTGCCGCGCATGCACCCACCCTCTCTGAACTTCACAGCTTTGAGGGACAAATGGCTCAAGTCGCCTTGTTGCTGACTGTGTGAACTCTGACTCTGAGATAGGGCTGAGAGGAGTCGTCCTCAGGTGTTCCATATAAATGCATGTGAAGAACTTTAGAACACAGGCTTCCGTGCGCCATGGCTTCTGTGACATGACACCCCCATTTCTTGGAGAATTCATTATTGCAGGTCTCGACCTACTTCTACCCTTTACTTAACTTCCTAAACGTGTCTATAACATTCTATATCATTGCATGCTAAATTGATCAAATGACTTGTGTTTACATTTAGTTGTGAAATGAGCATTGCTTGAGTTCCCGGCCTCCGTGTAGTAATCGCTAAACACAGTGTTGGGAAATCTATTGGGAGCTTGGCAAAAATAATAACCCATTCACCACGCCTTGTAAAAATGCTCTCTCATAGTGTTTCATATTTCATGGAGAGAAAGAGCAGTTAGCAGTATGGGCATGTGATGAATTACACTGAAGCATATACCTTATGGGAAATCTGGATGGAGGAGAGCCCAAGCACCGTGCTCCAGCGATAAATTGCCTTCGCTGCCAGTTAGTTCATTTTCCCTTCTTTGTCGTGTGTTTTTTTGTGTGTGTGTTGCCGGGTTATTCATTTTGGTTAGACATTTTGAATCAAATATGAAAATCCCTTTAGGTACCAGCTGATCCATATCAGATGTCATGGGCTCCTGTAGTTATAATGTACAGGGAGTACAAAGGCGATTTGGACTGTCGGTGTGCCATACTTCCGTCTACACCTGTTAACAGTTGGACTCAAGAGAGAAACAGTGATCCATTGAACCACTGATCCTTCCTGCCAGCCAGCCCGCTATTGCAATAAGTAAGGGCTATAATCTGAGGATGAAGTCCACTACTTATCAGGACACATGTCGTTTAACAAACTGCTAGGAATTATCATCACAAAAAGGAGGGAGGAAAGGGAGGGGAGGAATAACAGAGAACGAGGGGGCCGTCATGCAGTGATAGACAGAGAGCGAGAGAAGGAAAGAGAGAGAGAGAGAGATTAGCAAGTGGTGAAGCCCTACCTCTTTCAATCCTAATTTACCTTAGAATAAATCCCAAATTCATGAGGATGTTAGCAGCAATAATCCAGCTGTGCTTTGCTCAGTTTAAAGGAGATTACAAGATGGAGGACTTCTGTTAATGATATTTGGAGTAGTTGGCCAACAAAGCCAACACAGCAACAGACAGAAAAAAAACATGGCCGTGCTGATTCCAACGCGGCAGACACTCGAGCCAACACAGCGACGCAGCATAGGTGGTCTCCACGGTTGTTTTGTCAGATTTATCGATATCCCTTGGCGGGATGCTCTGTCTTGCTGTAGAATGTCGAGTATGTAGTAATAGAAAACACAAATATTTCTGCTGATAGTGCAAATCCACTGTCAACCCGTTCTGGCAGATGAGGGAAGGATAATGCTGGTGCCAAGAAAATACTTCTTCCTGCCGCAGCTCCAGCAGATAGATAGTGAGCAGATAGATAGTGAGCAGATAGATAGTGAATTCCTGCTATAATGCCACACACACAAACAGCTCCAGGCCTTGTGTATGCAATGTGCATGGATTTTATAACGCTCCCCCCCGCTCTACTTAGATTCTGTAAACTCAAACTAATTCCCACCAGTCATGCCCAGTAATTACGATATGAAATGCTCTGTCATGGCTAGCATAGGTAATAGCATGCATTTCACTGCTGGGGATGATTATACAGGTAAGACTAATTAGTATACTGGAGAGCTGATACCATTGTGGCGGATAAAATACCGTTTAGGATAACAAGGGCCTCGCCCCCTGGCTAGGATTGCTTCAATTTCATATTATTCATAAATATTCCACCTCTAAACAGAAACCATTATTCAGAATAGGCGTAGGTCCATAGCCTGGACATTGAATATGAAAATGGTTCATGGACCTTCAGTACAGAGCAAGATACTGCTCATCTTTTTGGATAACAGGTGCCTTTTTTAAAGCATATTCCTTTTGTTACCATTGGTACTTGGGTGCGGTTAGCTTACTTAACAATTGTTTTGCTATTTATTGGATGTTTATTTAGAAAATGGCCAGGTTTAATGAAATCCAATGATTCAATTAAACCCTGTGTTAATAGAACACATTGAGTAGGATAATGTGTTGTATGACTCCTATTGTGTTGTTTGCTTGAGTTTCATAGCTCTTTTTTGGTAGCATATTAAATCGGGATTGGACATGCTGACATATGAATATCCACACTATTCAACAGCCTCCATAGATGCAAGAAAGAACTTGCCACATAATTAGCAAAATATGGTTCTAATACTCTTCTCCTTGAGAGTTTGACCCTATTTGTTTGCGCAGAGGTAATTTCATTATGCACTGCGATTCCCAGGAGTTCCCCTGAGTTAATGCTAAATGTTCACAAGAGAGGGGATAAGTATTTGGCAAAGCATCAGCGAAGAGAGAGAAAAGAGAGAGAGGAGAAGAGCACAATATAATGCTACTTTTTTCATGTTGACAAATTCCATTAGTGAGCAAAGGCTTGCGCTTATGTTCTATTTTATTTATGATAATGCTCAGACATAAAAGGATGAAGCATCCATCACTTACCACCTATGTTGCTTAGACGCTGTTCGCTGGCCTTCTGTGATTTGCACCTTTCTCCTCCACCTTTCTCCTCCATCCTTTTCACCCTCTGCAAAAGTGGGTGGTTTTCTATCCCACCTCTGATAACACCACACAGAATGTTAACAGAGAATGTTTACAGCAAACAGAAAACTCAAAGGGGACTGGACAGATATTTCATTCATAGTCAAGTTTAACAGTGCTACTGACAAGTTCAGTTTTTTGTTGTTGTCAATTGGACAAAGAGAGACATAAAGTGTGTGTGGGGTGGGGGTGGGGGGGGGGGGGGTTGAGTGAGGAGAATGTAAGGACAGAGAGAGTGAGGATGGAAAGATGCTGATGTCAATGTTGAAGAAATTGAAGCCACATTTGAAGTCCTGGCACTAAGGCTTGTGTTTTTTTGGCCAGATTAATTTATGACAGGATTGCATGTTACCAAGCGAGCATCATGGATAGCGTTTATCCTCCGCACACAAATAGGCAAGCGAATTCAAAAAGCGATCCCTCGAACAGTCAGCACAGGTTGTACCTATTAGGACAGCTTAGTAATTCAAGAGGCGGCAATTTAAAAAAGCGAGGGAGGAAAAACTGAAACCAGCATGGTGAGTTTAAGGGTTCCCAAAAGGCAGCTTTTGAAAAGTAGAATAGATGACAGAGGAGCTCGTCATCAGAGAGGTGGTTAAGGAGTGGTTAATGAGGGGCCAATTCCACGCCAGGCAATATCTAGCAGATTGCAACCAGGGAAGAAGAGTCTTCTTTGTCTCCTAATCCACAGTTGAAGTGGTAACCAAGTGCAATGACGGCTTCGAGAGTCACACTTGCTATGAAAATAAATGCAAAGATATGCACTCCTCTGTAATGTGGTGTTCAGAAACATGGGCTCTGTTTTTTTTCTTACTAGCTTTCATAGAGGTTGCTTGTGTAAAGGATACCCCAGTGGAAGAGTAAGTATCGACAAAACATCAGCATTTCCAATATATCCTGCCTTCCATACTATAAAGATACAATACAGTAATACTTATAGTGGTAAAAGTTGGGTAATATGGACAAAATTGTATCTTTCAAATGGAGTCTATTGCCAACTAACTGTTTTCCTGATACTTTGAGACAAAAGACGACCGAAACCCAAGAAAGAGTATCCTGTCACTTAAATAGTTTAGTATTTTATGAGGAAAATGCTTCCAAATGTTTTTCAAAAACTTTCCAGACCACACCAAAGAAATATTTCCGTAATATTATGTTTCCCTCAGAGTCTACAGAATACTACCCCGACTTCACTATAATTGCATCAAAAAATTGTGTTTCAGAATGTCTTTGACATGTCAAGCTATCAGACTTTGCCAAAGCTGTATTCATTATAGTCTCAGAGTAAAAATCTTATTCTGTACCCCAGCTGCAGGTTAGTCAGTAGGAACCCTACAATGATTCCGGAACCCTGCAATGATTCAGAACCTTCACATCAAATTGCCAAAAATGATGACCTCAGCTAAGAGCAAGGATGAACCTTAGTGATGATACATATAACCAAGGGCCAGAGTGGTGCATGGGTAAAATCACTGAGCAAGCCAAGCCAGTTAAAAAAAAAGCCATATTACAACCTATGTTGTGAAAATTGCTTTGTTTTCTCTATAACCCATTCGTTCATACACCACTGTGATATACAATAAGGCGAGTGACGACAAAAAGACAACAGTCACAGAGTGGTGGAATACATTCAAACTACACATACACTTGTTTCATCACAAACTGTCCGGCGAAGTCCACCAAGCAAATAATCATGTAACAAAAAGTTCTATGACCTGCTGGTGTTTGGAGGATATATTGGCATGGGCGTTGTTAGGCCCGAGATGAAGTCTCCAAACACCAGCTTCTAGGGAATTATCACTTTTATACGATGGGTTACCAACATATTCTAATAATGATTGGCATATTTTCATTAAAAACATCATTTTGATGATTTCATTCATACTATTCCATCATTCCACAAGATATAGTCCCGAAACAAATGTAGGGTTGCTACCCAATCCGGCTGGTCGTTCGTTCCATCGGTTCTGTTGCTCAAGACGGGACCCAGTCAGTCAGTCTTTTGGTTCTGCATCTATGGACGCGACCCATTCGCTCTAAACGTTCCATTGCAATACCTGCTGGCAACGTTCCATTGTTTGCTAGCTAGCCAACTAATAATCATTTACAGTCACGTCAAAAAGTGCAGCCAGAACAACAGCAAAGTAGCTGCATTTGCATTTGTTTAAACTGTTTCCTAGTGACATTTATTTGGACACATCCATAACAATGAGCTACTTTCGCCTGGCATAGATAGCCAACAACACAGCTAACACAACCACTTCAAACAGAAGCTGGAAAGATTGCAAACTAGCTGCACTTTGTTTCGTTTTACATTTTGTTCCATTGACATTTCTTTGTGTATATCCATAAAAAATATGTCAGCTGATTCATGATTTCGACTGGCTGACAAACGCTGCCTGCCAGTCTGTCTCATCCCGACTCCCGACACGTTTATTACTATGGGACAGCTGAAGCTTGAGTTTGAATATTGTAGTAATGTTTCAAATGTCAGAGAGACAGACAGCGAGGTTTATACAAATGAGTCTAAATGAAATGTGAGATCACGTCTAGATGCTGTTTATTGCGGCGATCAAGTTTATAAATTGACTGGCTGGGCTGATGAGTCAGGTGGAACAGAGTAAATAGGCATTTTAACGTCATATATTTAGCCGGTGGTAACTTCTGGAATAGACACCGGCTGGAATGTGATTTTACACAATCAGTATTCCGCATTAGGCCCATCCGTTGAATGAAGTTGACTAAACAACTACTGATTTAGAACCACAGAGTTACTTCAACTCCGCACAAAGACAACAGGAGCACCGCCTCCGCTATTCCAGCACCATTTTAACTTCAACATTTAAACATAATCAAATCAACAAGGCTATACGCACTTAGTTTAATACACAGAAAACAAGCTTAAAGATACCAAAAACAATTCAGTCCAATCAATGTTGCTAAATAACATGGGGCTATCCGTGATACTGATTTCTCTGTGTGTGTGTGTTTGCGTGCAAGTGGACACACCCTACTTGTAGACTAGTTGATCGCCAATTCTATCCTCCTCTCTTTCATATTGGCAAAACGGTCTATGGCTATGTCATACAGTACGCTTTTGGTTTTAGTTTTCATCGGCTACCATGCTAAAATGCTTGCTAGGTGTCACGCCCTGGTCTTAGTATTTTGTGTTTTCTTTATCTATTTGGTCAGGCCAGGGTGTGACATGGGTTTTTGTATGTGGTGTGTTTTGTCTTGGGGTTTTTTCACAGGTATTGGGATTGTAGCTTAGTGGAGTTTTCTAGGTTAGTCTATGGCTGTCTGAAGTGGTTCTCAATCAGAGGCAGGTGTTTATCGTTGTCTCTGATTGGGAACCATATTTAGGCAGCCATATTCTTTTGAGTGTTTCGTGGGTGATTCTATAACGGTTTTCTTTATGTGAAAGAGAGTCGGACCAAAATGCGGCGTGGCTATTTAGATTCATGTTTAATAAAACAACTAAACACAAACACTACAAAACAAGAAACGTAACACGAAAACCGAAACAGCCTATACTGGTGCAAAGTAACACAGAGACAGGAACAAGGACAATCACCCACGAAACACTCAAAGAATATGGCTGCCTAAATATGGTTCCCAATCAGAGACAACGATAAACACCTGCCTCTGATTGAGAACCACTTCAGACAGCCATAGACTAACCTAGAAAACCCCACTAAGCTACAATCCCGATACCTGTGAAAAAAAACCAAGACAAAACACACCACATACAAAAACCCATGTCACACCCTGGCCTGATCAAATAGATAAAGAAAACACAAAATACTAAGACCAGGGCGTGACACTAGGCTAACTTCCTCACATGGGCAACAATGAACAAGCTAAGTTAGCTAGCTAGTTAACCTGAGACTACTAGGCTACATATTGAACTTTAATCGTCTCAGGCCAGTGGCACAATATATTAATGTATGGTTACATCAGAATCCCCATTATAATCATGTACAGAGAATGAAGTCAAAATCCACATATCCAACCATGGCTTAGGAAAGGGTCAATTTAGCAAGCTAGCTACTGCAGGACATCAACACAAGCAGACCATAAACAGACACATTTTTCTGAAAATGGTGACGTTTTGCTTAGGATTTGATTTGATTGGTGGGAAGCCAAATTCAGCAGGCCTCCCTTGAGGGACATTTTGCTCTGTCAGGACAACCCATAGTTGAGCTCAGCTCAGCTCAGCTTATTTATTTATTTATTTATGAAGGGAGGCCAAATGCCTGCTGGAATCAATCAACCAAATGCTACGGCGGCAACATGTCATACTCTTTTGTTCCAGACAGCATCAGAATCATGAGCTACGCATACTGAGAGAGAGAAAATTATGAAAACACAGAGAGAAGAAAGATACATTTTTTTTTTTTATTATTATTTTTTTTTTTTATTGGCCACTGCCAAGGGTGTGCCTCAATCTCAAGGGAATGTTTTGAATGATGTACCTGTGTACCTGGAACCTATCGATAATACAAAGTCAAATACATAATGTTGAGATAATAAGCCGTGTATATATTCTGTCATTCTCCCCATTTATAAGGTCATTCTACATTCATTCTGCTTGCTTACAACTGAATCAATTTGATTCTCTGCATTTATGGCTGAACTAAATTTCCCAATCAGGAAAGACACCACACGTGAACTCATCAATCAGTGGAAATCAACAACATGGAAAATATGAATCTTGACAAAGGAGAATGATTCTGATATCCACCCCTCTCCTCCTCCCTCCATCCCCCACAGTCTACTTGGCTGTGTAATCTACTAAAGATTAAAAATTACTATCATAAAACAGACATTCCCTGAAAGTAATCCCCCCCTTCCTAAAAAAAGGGGGAGGGAAAAATCTGTACCAAAGCCTTTGCTTCTAGTTATGTCAGACTGTATTTTAAACAGTTCTAATCATATACCTTTGTGGACACTTAATTAAAATTACAAAACCAATTTTAATCTGTAGTCCAATTAATATGCAAATATATGCAAATGTGGTAAAACAAGGTGGTGATTAAGTTAAGGACACTCTATTTCATGTCTCCTTTAAGTGTGAAAACAAACCATCCTTTTCCCCGACACTAGTTCTGATGGATTGTGATGTTTACTGGCTGCGTGCTGGGCTGAGCAAAATAACCTTTCCAAGTATCATTTCAAAAAGGGGAAACAGCGAGCCAAAGTGGCACAGTTATTCAGTGCCTGTGTCCCTCCCTAATCCACACATCAAGTCATTTTACACACATCATGGTGATTCTCTTAAGGTCAGTACAAAGTTGCGCGTCTACATCGGCCACTTCGCAAAAGGGCTATTTGAAATGCAAGACTTTTTCAAGGCTTGAGGTGAGAGAGAGTTGACCATTCTAAAGAGGGGATGTTAATTCTATAGTGTTTCAAAGTCACATCTGGAGGGAGGAATGTCCATAACAGGTCATGGATGTGAATGGCTCTTAAATAACTTTCAGTAGGCAAAAAGCAGGAGACACACATTAGCCAGATCTAGATGAGGGTAGGTCATACAACTTTCAAGATGGTTAATTTCCTACTTTTGGCAGAACATTAGCTACATATTATGATTTTACTTCATGAAGGCAGCTTTAGCGCACAACGTTAATGAGTGAAAAATAAGTGCGTCTGTAATATATTCCTATAAGATAAGAATAATTATACCCATTGCTGATAAAACTGCCAAAACAGTCCAAACACTTTTGAAAATGAGACATTGAGTCGAGCCAAGATATTCACTTTTTCAGTAAGCATTGTCCGTCTTCAGTAACATAATTGCCTGTTGTGTGGAGGATTCATTCCAATTAACTCTAAGGTTCCTTTTTCTCAAACATTTCAAACTTCTCCCCTTAATATAAGAAAGGAAACTACTCAAAAGCAAGTGTCACATTGTAATGTATTAAGCCATATTTTTTTTCAGCTGGCTAATCAAATCAAATCAAATTGTACTTGTCACATGCGCCGAATACAACAGGTGCACACCTGTCAGTGAAATGCTCACTTATAAACTGTAACCAACAATGCAGTTAAAAAAATATATCTATAAAAAAAATGTAATCAGAGTAGGAAATAAAAGTTACAAATAATTAAAGTGCAGCAGTAAAATAACAACAGTGAGGCGATATACACGGTGTACTGGTAGAGTCATTGTGCGGGGGCACCGATTAGTTGAGGTAATTGAGGTAATATGTACATGTAGGTAGAGTTATTAAAGTGATTATGCATAGATAACAACAGAGTGTAGCAGCAGTGTCAAAGAGGGGGGTGGGACCTTTTGAGGATCTGAGGACCCATCCCAAATCTTTTCAGTCTCCTGAGGTTTCAGAGGGAGGTGTTTAGTCCCAGGGTCCTTAGCTTAGTGATGGGCTTTGAGGGCACTATGGTGTTGAACGCTGAGCTGTAGTCCACGAATAGCATTCTCACATAGGTGTTCCTTTTGTCTAGATGTGAAAGGGCAGTGTGGAGTGCAATAGAGATTGCATCACCTGTGGATCTGTTGGGGCGGTATGCAAATTGGATTGGGTCTAGGCTTTCTGTGTTGATGTGAGCCATGACCAGCCTTTCAAAACACTTCATGGCTACAGACGTGAGTGCTACGGGTCGGTAGTCATTTAGGCAGGTTACCTTAGTGTTCTTGGGCACAGGGACTATGTTGGTCTGCTTGAAACGTGTTGGTACTACAGACTCGGACAGGGGTAGTGTTTGAGTCTGTAATACCTGACTCAGTTATTTTGTTACAAACAGCGCAAAAAAATAAAACGAACAAAATAACGCAGTTGGTTAGGAGCAGATAAATCCTCTCCGGCGCCATTCTACGTCCTACGTCCTACATTCTACATTCTAATGGCATTGGATCCATTCCTCCCAATCATGCTGTGATGTTCAATCTACCGTTGATCCGACAAGAAAGTTTGTCCGAAAATAGCTATCATAAGCTAATATAACATATTGTATGTTAAAGCTGACTGGAATGCATTGGATTGACCTACATGGTGTGTATCCGTATGACCGCGTGTGCACGTGTGTGTGTGCGCGCGCACGTGTGTCACTCATGTCTAAAATCCTTCGTGGGCAAGGTAGTAGGTGAATTGGATTGGAAGCGGCTTGTACAGTATAGTGTCATAGTGTTTCTCCAGACCTGTAATCCTGTGCTGAGCCGAGCGGGTAGACCTCCCAACAGCAGGAATCCTCCTGAGGCCACCACTCTGCTCTCTGCTGATACCTCCCAGACGTGGACGTTTCCAGGTGATTTACACACACAAGCACCAGGGGGTCCAAGCACAGCTGGGAATAGGAAGAGCGGGCCAACTCACTCACAGAGCGCCAAGTGTATGGTGACAGAGAACGGTCCCATTTCTGACACTAACTGAGTGGTAGATTACACAGGCAATGGGCGTTTTCTACTTGGGGCTCTCACTTCTGACACCAACTGAGTGGTACAGTCGAGGATGTAATTCCGGTATAAAATTAACATGTGCCAAAAAAATGTACCCCATGGTGAAAAGGATGCCGTCAAAGGAATCACTGCGGGCAGACTTAGCACTGTTCTCAGATGACATGTGTTTGTCGTGCTCTGCTATGTATGTCAAAACCCAATACAAAAAGGCAGGGTATTCTTCAGATGGGTTTTAACATGGTAATATTCATTATACGTTCTGTGAGCGCCACCCAGTTAACTTGGTTCTTAGACTATCGGCACCTCAAGTGGTGTGCATGCACATGTTTGTGGTTTATGGGTGTAATCTGGAGCTGAAATATGTGCACTTAACTCGTGTGCTCCTGTCAATCCTGCATTGACATTGATGTCAATGGGGATTTTGCCTGGAATTTACGAGTCAGACATGTGGAATTCAAGTTAGGAGACTCCTTCCTTATTTCAAGTTCTTCTCCCGAGTGGGGCAGTGGTCTAAGGCACTGCATCTCAGTGCAAGAGGCGTCACTACAGTCCCTGGTTCAAATCCAGGCTGTATCACATCCGCCCGGGATTGGGAGTCCCATTATGGCGGCGCACAATTGGTCCAGGGTCGTCCAGGTTAGACCGGGGGGAAGGCTGTCATTGTAAATGATCATTTGTTCTCAACCAACTTGCCGAGCTAAATAAAGGTTGAAAATAATGAAGTTGATTGCCACCCACTTCAAACAATTACTTCTCAGCACTACAAGAAATACACTGGTGTAGACTGCAGTTGACAAACACATCACCTAGATACCAGTTTCACAAAGACACTGTGTGGTAGTCAGAGGAATGTGACAGTATTGATGTTTGTGTCACTTGTCCTCCTACTCCGTACTCCACATTAACACAAAGCATCTGGGAGGATGAGATGTGGGCTAGCCCAGACTTCTGAGAGAAACCAACACAAGGAATCCTTTTGTTTAGCAAATATAAAGGGAAGCAAGGATGCTTTTTGTTGAGACAGACTCGACTCTTACCGCACACACGCATCTCAAATTAGCTGACACAAACAAGCAGGGAGACAAATGTACATTGCGCAACAAAGATGCACGTACAGTAGGACAGTAATGTGTATCCGTATTTGTGTTGTTGTACGATTTGAAAACGACCCGTTCGCCGTGAGTTTTTTACCTTAACGAAAGACACGATTGCCTGTCCGTGTTTGCGATAACAAAGGTGTTATTATCACTGCCTTATGTCCATATAATAAATATCTGCCATTATTGCCAAAAGCCACACCAGACAAATGAAAAGGCCCGGAAGAGAGATTCTTGGTGATGAAGTGGAGCTCATAGTAAAGAATAGAGTTCTAACTGCTCAAGTCCTCTCTCTCGTCTAAAGTAGACAAGGAAGTACTTGCAGAAAGGTATTACGGATAGTAGTGTCTGGCATGTCCGGAGAGAATTCCACTCAATAGGCAAATTTAAAATTGAATGAGGAGGTTTGACTAGGCAATAAAACAGTGCTCTCTGTGCCAGTGAGAGCTACTTAGGAGGAATGCCACCCACCAATTATCTTATTTATAAATCAACGGCAATTTCACTGATGGCTCTATCTCAAATTTGATTAAACACACATTTCAAAGTCTAAAAATCATTTGATCTAATTCCCTATATTGGTAATAATCACAAGTCTTCCCCATGGCATCTACTAATCAAAAAATGCCATTGATTTCCACTGGACTGGACTGGCGAGAGTTGGGCTTTGAGTGAAAGAGATGAGAGGAGATGCCAGGCAAGAACACAGAGAGAGACAGGGCTCAACATTCACATCTCGTGTTCAAACTGACCAGACAACCTGCCTGGGCACCTAAAATGCATGTAACCTAGATGTCAAATGCTGCGGACCACTCTCGGTGATCACGACTCATCATTGTAATAATGCGCTACTTCAGTCGACTGCGCCACGTTATGCACCCCGATGTAACCAAGCTACAAAGCCTGCCTGAGCAGAGTAAACAAGGCTATTCAATGAACTAATCAGGTTAGAAGGGGAGATACCGAATCTGTCATTACACCAGAGGTGTCACTTCGCCACATCAACACTATCATCATCCTCATTGCCGCTGTCCTGTTACAGGTGAAGGCGCCTTGGTCAAGTGCAGCCGAGCCTCTGCCAGCCAGCCAGCCAAACAGAAAACACCAAGACTCTTGTTGCATGTAAAATCATATCATTACAACACATTAAAATCCACATTACAGCCATTACATTACAGCCAACCCCAGCAGTCAAGGAGTATCAGTGACTCATCGTAACACAGTTCACTCTCTCCACTGTGTCCTAATGGCATCTCGTAAGGACTGCCTCCCTACTGATTCTTCTGGCATCATGATCAGAAAGCCGCGTCTCGGTGTCCGTGGGCAAACTCTGAGCGATCAGTCTGACAAAAGTAGAAGGATTCATATCCTTATTTAAAAGGTCCAAATATGCTGGGTGAACTCCAGTTTGCCTTCAGTTCCCCTGTGAGATGGGAGCGAGAAAAGAGAAAAGAAAAACTCAAAAAAACAGAAGAAAAAGCAACTTCCATAATGAACACTACATTTGTTCCGTCTCGTCTCTAGAGACAACCATGGTGGGATAATGAAATATGCATATTATGTACACATTTTTACATTATACATTGTTTTGGTAACAGAGAGACATGCCATGGCAGTCTGGCTGCTACTGTATGTGTGGAGGCAAGCAAACTCTGACCTTTGGACAAAGGGTAAAAGGTGAATCTACAGTGTGTATCCCCAGACAATACAGTAAACACGTGCAAATGTTCTTATGGCTTTATGGTATATATTTTTGTACATTTGCATATGTAACACTAAATACCGTATGGCATAAAATGATCCTATTTTCGAAATAGAGCAAATGCAGTGTGGTGTACAGCAATCACACACTGGGAATGAAATTATCACAGCGCTGTAATACTTTCCTTTGCGTATCTTTAAATGAGTGGCAGGATATAGGACAATGCATTTAAACGTGCTTTAAAACAGGCAAAATGACCTTTGACAGAGAGAGCAGACTATAGAGGAGGATAGATATGGTCATGTATGAAGAAGGCGACAGTAAGGGTAATGTCTACACAGGATCACCTAGAGTTCCGCCTGAGGCAATTTAGTCTCCTGGATAGGAATGGAGAAAGAGTGCACACATTTGAAGAAAGACCAGAGGGGTTAGCAGCTTGAAGCATGGCACCTTCATACGTGTCCTTTTCATCTTATATTGGGCGCTAAAAGTCATCTTAGGAGTTGTCCAGTCAAATTAAACTGTTACAATTGTTTTGTTTCAGAGGACAGAAAATGTCCAAATGAATCATACCACCTTCTGCCATCTACCGTGATGTTGTCCCTTATTCATAAATGTCAACGGACAAATGCAGAACAATGGATCACAAAGGCACATATCGAGAGATACACCATACAGTGCACACGGAAAGTATTCAGACCCCTTCTGCAAATTTATTTAAAAAAAACATCATTAATAACGTATTTACATAAGTATTCAGACCCTTTGCTATGACACTCAAAATTGAGCTCCGGTGAATCCTGTTTCCATTGATCATCCATGAAATACTTCTACACCTTGGTTGGAGTCCACTTGTGGTAAATTCAGTTGATTGGACATGATTTGGAAAGGCACAAACCTGTCTAAATAGGGTCCCACAGTTGACCGTGCATGTCAGAGCAAAAACCAAGTCACCTTTATATAACCAGGTAGGCCAGTTGAGAACAAGCTCTCATTTACAACTGTGACCTAGCCAAGATAAAGCAAAGCAGTGCGGTTGTGTCGAGGCACAGATCTGGGGAAGGGTACCAAAACCTTTTGGCAGCATTGAAGGTCCACAAGAACACAGTGGCTTCCATCATTCTTAAATGGAAGAAGTTTGGAATCACCAAGACTCTTCCTAAAGCTGGCCGCCTGGCCAAACTGAGCAATCGGGGGAGATGGGTCTTGGTCAAGGAGGTGACAAAGAACCGGATCTTCTCTCTGACAGAGCTCCAGAGTTCCTCTGTGGAGTTGGGAGAACCTTCCAGAAGAACAACCATCACTGCAGCAATCCACCAATCAGGCTTTTATGGTAGAGTGGCCAAACGGAAGCCACTCCTCAGTAAAGGCACATGACAGCCCACTTGGAGTTTGCCAAAAGCCACCAAAGGACTCTCAGACCATGAGAAACAAGATTCTCTGGTCTGATGAAACCAAGATTAAACTCTTAGACATGAATTCCAAGCATCAAGTCTGGAGGAAA
Organism: Oncorhynchus masou masou; assembly: GCF_036934945.1. Taxonomy (NCBI): domain Eukaryota; kingdom Metazoa; phylum Chordata; class Actinopteri; order Salmoniformes; family Salmonidae; genus Oncorhynchus; species Oncorhynchus masou. Next base: position 68,594,578 of record NC_088217.1, on the reverse strand, counting down.
CATGGCACTATCCTTACGGTGAAGCATGGTGGTGGCAGCATCACGTTTTGGGAATGTTTTTCAGCGGCAGGAACTGAGAGACTAGTCAGGATCGAGAGAAAGATGAAAGTAGCCAATTACAGACAGATCCTTGATGAAAAGCTGCTCCACAGCGCACAGGACCTCAGAATGGGGCGAAGGTTCCCCTTCAAACAGGACTACAACCCTAAGCACACAGCCAAGACAACGCAGTACTGGCTTTTGGACAAGTCTCTGAATGTCCTTGAGTTGCCAAGCCAGAGTCCGGGCTTAAACCCGACCAAACATCTCTGGAGAGTCCTGAAAATATCTGTGCAGCAACGCTCCCCATCCCACCTGAAGAATGGGAGAAACTCCCGAAATACAGGTGTGCCAAGCTTGTAGCGTCATACCCAAGAAGACCCGAGGCTGTAATCGCTGCCAAAGGCGCTTCAACAAAAAGACCGTTTTTGCTTTGTCATTATGGGGTATTGTGTGTAAATTTAGACGAGGAAAAAACACAATTTAAGCCATTTTAGAATAAGGCTGTAACAAAACAAAATGTGGAAAAGTCAAGTGGTCTGAATACTTTCCGAATGCTCTGTATAGCCACAATCTAGACTGTAATAACCTGCTGTAATACTCCTTGGGCTTGTCATCGTCTTCCATTCTACCATTCTACTTTCATGCCAGCTCACTGCTTCGTCTCGTTATCAGCAGCCTACTCTGCCTTCAGACGTGAATAAAAACCCAGAGGTGCAGGCGCTTCTTGATTTGCTAAATTATTCACAAAAAAATATCATATCAAATGCATAAAGTACCTTGGTATACCTTTGTGCTTCACATGCATGGGGAAATGTTTCAAACAGGATATCCTGCCTGCTGCCATGGTTACAGCCACTCTTCTGTGTTCCAATTCAGACATCCCTGAATCCCAGCATCCCAAATAACGAAATGAATTAGTTGGAATCGCACATGAGAAAATCTAGTCTTACCTTCGCTCTCTAACCATGTCTAACAATCCAAGTTAACCTGTTAAACATGAATAATCCTGTAGTATGTCCACTCTAATGCCGTGGTACAGGCCAACCCCAGCCTTTAACTCCCAACAATGAAAACCAAGAAATGAGCTCTATGCCAGCATGCTTCCACAGTGATAAATGAGTTTGTATCGTCTGCCAGCCCGGCTTCCTGCTAGCCCAGGTCAGTCCTTATTAAATTACCACTTGTCAATGTCTTAAATACTGATTGATGAATGAGCATGCCAAATGAAGGACTCAAACCGTTTTGTGTCCCCGTATTTCAGATCCTTTCAGACTGATATTGACATCGTATTGAACAAAGGTGTAAAACTTCCTCTGACAGAGAAAGCAAGTTTTATATTTTGAAATTGTGGTCCTTGTGACATAACATGATTTTTTTTAAATAGGTATTTGTCTGACTATAAGGATAACAACAAACTTCAGTCGCAAATTATAACGCTGACATTTACATATGTAGGTAAGCGTTTCACAGTAGGGTCTACACCTGTTGTACTCGGCGCATGTGACGACTACAATTTGTTTTGATTTGATGTGTATTTTTTGTAAAGGAGGGGGGCAAATGAAAGAATACTTCAAAGAAAGGAGCATTTAAAGTCATCTCACTTTTTGTGCCTTTGGTCTCTCCAAGCATGTTGTTTTCAAAGACTGGACAAACTAGATCAGTTTGAAAAAGACCGGAGGCATGTTGAATGATTGTCAGCCATGCAAATAATCACTTACTTACACTCTGAGTTTGCTTTGGATAAGGCAAATTACCATTTGAAAATGAGCTGAAAAACACTCTGGGCAACAAGCTTGCATTATGAATTGCAGCTATTTCACCGCAGCTACATAAATAACCATACACAAACGCTTACAAACGTACACAAACACACTTCCATCTACAACATATCTCAGACGTTTGTGAAGATGACCTGCCCAAGCATTGCCTTGCATTTAAGGTCAGTGGTGATCCGTTTCTGTCTGAAGAGTGAAACATTGGCACTATATATCGGTGAATAACAAAGTCTCCCTCAACATTTTTTTTTAATGATGCTTCTTATCTTTGTCTGACAATACGTTATTTTCAAAAATCCAAAATCAGCCAGTTTAGGTGCTTAATTGGTGATACTACAATACGTCGGGAAACAGTTGGTCATGACACAGCTACTGAGTTAAACTCATCCTCCTCTTCAGTTTTAGCCTCAATCTTTCCTCCCCGGGGTGGATGCTTCACGAACGTACTGCTGGGTGTTGCTTAGAACAATGTTTAGATATGTATACTATTTACATAATGCCTGAAATTTTCCTCTGTGGCCAAAAGTCTGGACTATATAGAACACTTACTATTAAAAAACAGAAAAACAAGAAGTTGCTGAGCTAGGATGAATATTGCTACAATGCTGTTATTTCTCACAGCTATGTCTGTCCAGACCTGACCTAAAAGGCATTGTTGCAGTACAGTTGGATGAATAAGCTGACTAACCTCATCTTAATAAACACTTACGACACTTAATGTCATCGTAATGCCTGTCTGTGAACTGTCATGGCTGTCCTCCTGTTCTTCTAGGGCTTTGTTTGGGCTTGACTTGGTGGATTAGAAACAACTATGCTGCTTTTTAATTAAGTGTGGTTATCCCTTGAAGTAAAATGACTGTCGTTAGGATGAAACAACCCAACCAAACAACGTTTGGGAAATTTGATTGTTAAGCAAAGGGCTTGACACTGCATGGATGTATGAGCCATAGAGTTAGTTAGATGACTCATCTTATACAGTGGCAAGAAAAAGTATGTGAACCCTTTGGAATTATTTGGATTTCTGCATAAATTGGTCATACAATTAGATCTGATCTACATCTAAGTCACAACAACAGACAAACCCAGTCTGCTTAAACTAATAACACACAAATGCATGTAGTTTTCTTTTCTCTATTTGAATACATCATTTAAACATTCACAGTGTAGGTTGGGAAAAATATATGAACCCCTAGCCTAATGACTTCTCCAAAAGCTAATTGGAGTCAGGAGTCAGCTAACCTGGAGTACAATCACTGAAACGAGATTGGAGATGTTGGTTAAAGCTGCCCTGCCCTATAAAAAACATTCACAAAATTTGAGTTTGCTATTCACAAGAAGCGTTGCCTGATGTGAACCATGACTTGAACAAAAGAGATCTCAGAAGACTCAAGATTAAGAATTGTTGACTTGCATGAAGCTGGAAAGGGTTACAAAAGTATCTCTAAAAGCCTTGATATTCGTCAATCCACGGTAAGACAAATTGTCTATAAATGGAGAAAGTTCAGCACTGTTGCTACTCTCCCAAGGAGTGGCCATCCTGGAAAGACGACTGCAAGATCACAGGGCTGAATGCTCAATGAGGTTAAGAAGAATCTTAGAGTGTCAGCTAAAGACTTAAGTAAATCTCTGGAACATGCTAGCATCTCTGTTGATGAGTCTACTATACGTAAAACACTAAACAAGAAGGGTGTTCATAGGAGGACACCACGGAAGAAGCCACTGCTGTCCAAAAAAACATTGCTGCACATTGCTGAAGTTCACAGAAGAGCATCTGGATGTTCCACAGCGATACTGGCAAAATATTCTGTGGACAGATGAAACTAAAGTTAAGTTGTTCGGAAATGAACCCACAAACACTACTGTATATGTGGAGAGAAAAAAAGCACAAAATACCAACATCAAAACCTCATCCCAACTGTAAAGTATGGTGAAGGGAGCATCATGGTTTGGGGCTGCTTTACTGCCTCAGGGCCTGGACAGCTTGTTATCATCGACAGAAAAATGAATTCCCAAGTTTATTAAGACATTTTTCAGGAGAATGTAAGGTTATCTGTCCTCCAATTGAAGCTCAACAGAAGTTGTGGGATGCAACAGGACAACAACCCAAAGCACAGAAGTAAATCAACAACAGAATGGCTTCAACAGAAGAAAATACGCCTTCTGGAGTAGCCCAGTCAGAGTCCTGACCTCAACCCGATTGAGATGCTGTGGCATGATCTCAAGAGAGCGATTCACACCAGGCATCCCAATAATATTGCTGAACTGAAACAGTTTTGTAAAGAGGAATGGTCCAAAATTCCTCCTGACCGGAAAACGTTTGGTTGAGGTTATTGCTGCCAAAGTAGGGTCAACCTGTTATTAAAACCAAGGGTTCACATACTTTTTCCAACCTGCACTGAGAATGTTTACACGGTGTGTTAAATAAAGACATGAAAACATATAATTGTGCATTTGCGTTATTCGTTTAAGCAGACTGAGTTTGTCTATTGTGACTTAGATGTAGATCAGGTCAAATTGTATGACCAATTTATGCAGAAGTCCAGGTAATTCCAAAGGGTTCACATAATTTTTCTTGCCACTGTAACATGCTTGGGTCCTCTAACTAACTCTATGGTATGAGCCATTTCAACTCTGTAGGCCTGTGGTCTAAGTCTGGAATGAGCACTGTGGTGATGGTGGGTGGAGGGACTCTTTCGGTGTTGACTCCAAGTTAGAACCGCACATCTGCCACAAAGTTGGAGTGAAAAGGGAGAAATTAACAATATACATGATCAGAAAACATTGTCCATGTCATGGGTACATCACATGTTTTAGGAAACAGAATCAGTCTTTGCATAATGCATAGTAAAAGTGTGAGATTAGAAAAGGAAGACTACTAAAATAACACAACACTAAAACTGTTATTGATTCACTTGTAATTAATTCAACTGCAGAAACATGTATTGTGGAACATTACGTTAACATTCAGGCCGTTCCAGTTTTTTTTTATTTTTTTTATAGCAGAGTCTAAAAGAGGTTTTCCTCCACCCTCATCTTCTTTGTTAGTCCTGTCTCCAGCTTCTAGACAGGTGTGACGGCCTACGAGCCTGAATTGGATTGCACTGTATCCGTGTGAATAGCAAGGTGGTGGAAAAAAAGAGAGTATTGCTCAAAGCCCATTTCCCATCTGTCCTGATGATCCGTTTACTTGCTGAGTCTCTGGGATGAATTCAGATCTCCTGAGCACAAAATGAAGAGTTTCCCAGCTTCCAGATTCAGTGGTAAGCAAAGTTTAAGCTACAGTACCAAACTAATGCCAGTTTGATTAAATGGTTGAGGACACAAACAGCAGGGGTGAGTTTCTGATCCTTGCAACAGTGCAACTATAGTTCTCTGGTTTACACTGGGATCTGTCATTATACTCCCACTATATGAAGAGCATCTTTGAGAGAAACACCCAACACTGTCTGCAATAAGTGATTAAGACTGTAAATACTATACTTTCATAACAAACAAATATTTTAATTACAGTAGGGTAATTATAGTGTGTGTAGACTTTTTTGGCAATGGTTAAGCATAACCTCATGTATTTGTCACAGATCCATTCCACAGTTTGTTTTCTGAAATGTAACACAAGCTGTAAATAACGTTTGTTTACCACTACTAAATGAAAGCTTATTTGTTTGAGATTATAAACACAAATCATAGCGATGGCAATTCGAGTCCAATAAGGCCTATCTTAATCACCCATTGACTTAAACAGTTCACTTAAAGAGTCCAAAAGTGCTGCCATACAGTATTTGACAGGGTTAAATCAACAAACTAAGATAGATTGGCTGCATAATTTAGGAGAATAACAATTCTGTCCATTGGAAAAAGAACAATATTTCTCACGACATTCGTCTTCTTGCATATTAATTCTTATCAGGGCGATGAATAATCCTGCTCTTTCTGAAGAAGAGAGACAGACAGCCCCACTTTGAGCTGTCATAGTAATTAACTGTCTTCTCACAACAATGGGCTTGTGTCTCTCAAAGTGGATGCTTTATTAACGCATAGACATTGTGTGAGATCGAAGTGCACGGATCTCTTAGGGACCACAGAAGCAACTGCAAAGTGTTTTAGCCTATTGTTTATGTTTTGCATTGTTGTATGGTACCGTGGTGCCAGGCAACCAACCTATAGGCCATTTCATTTCTGCTGGGCTAAGCACAGAGATAAGACAAGGCCTGTGCCCCCCCTGGTCTAAATCTGTCTGGCATGGCATGGCTCTCCCTCTCTCCCATTCATTACCCATGGGGCACACACACACACACACACACACACACACACACACACACACACACACACACACACACACACACACACACACACACACACACACACACACACACACACACACACACACACACACACACACACCTCATTAACAACAGTGGCCCTTGGCTATGCATGTGCGTGATTCACCGCCCTAGTACATAACAAGCACATTGCTGTGATGTTAGGATGAGCGCCCCACCTCATGGGTCTTTTCTCCTAACATTCCAATAACATTGTGTAAAACGGTGACTAGGTTCATGACCCTGGGGACAAAATGGAAGAAAAAAATATCACACAAAAAGGGGTCCAAATGGAACAGGTAATGGAAATAAGGAAATAATAGCTGTATATTGTCTCATTATACACGAATAGGAGCCACTTGAATATAAATGGATATGTGATGAATACATATGAAGTAACCAATGCTTAATAATCCTGAGTTTGACCTAAATAGGCTGAACCACGGTGTGTACATCAAGGTTGATTACACACCTACATAGAAAATGAGATGTCGGGAGACATCGACCTAGTTTTGTTTGCATTGAATACCCATGTCCTTGCTCTTTTTCTTCTTCTTCTTCTTTTTTTAAGCTTTCCCTTTTCTCTCTCTCTTTCTGTCATGCAGGGCTAGGTCAGGTCAGAGGCGATGTGGTTCAGGCAGGTTGAGGCCGACAGGCCTGGTGAGAAACAACCTGGAACAAAAGATAAAGTGTTCAAGTTCTGTCGCTTGCTCCAAACATTCACCTTCACCCCTCAAGGCCTCGGCTCCCTCTGCAACACACACAACAAAAAATATATCCCCTGTGGGGACGCTTCAATGGAGGCCTCTGAACGACGAATCACCGAGGTCTCGCCTGTGAAAAGTTTTGATCTCGTCAAGGGAAGTCCCAGTGGGAACTCGTTGGTGAGCTCTAATGCAGGGAGAAAACGGTGGAAAAGGGTGGAAACGCACCTCAGTTTTCATATGACAAAGTCTAAAGGGACAAAGAGTCTCAAAGGAACGATAACCTTCACAATCGGTTTCAAAGGTTCCATGGTGACCAAACATTTTTAACTGACTCTGGGGAAAGAGTTCTTTCTGTGACATCAGCACACAGAAGATTTAGGAAAAGCAATACATATGCATGATTAGATTCATTGGGCTAAATATTCTCAGTACTGAGAGGCTGAAGGGTATTTACAGTTTCAAATATTTTCAATCAAGTAATACATATGCTAATCAAAACAATATGCTATGAAATGAGATGAAAGAGTATTATTTTCATAGAGCCTCTCATATACTGATGAGAGAAGGCAATCCTATGTATTGAGTTTTGCAGATAAGACTTGGAGAAACATTGGCACAGGCCTGCTACTCATGTCAATTCATTTAGAAAGCGACATGGGAGACCAGGGTTTTGGTCTTGAGAAGAAGAAGTGAAAAGAGTTTGTTGTTTCACCGCCTTTGACTAAGGTCATACCAAATTAACAGTCTTTCTACTGCATAAAAATAGCACACCATTAATTTTTTTCTTTCCTAAATCTTAAAGGTTGACCTGATTTTTAATGTTAAACTATGTGAAGAAATGAAAGAGGAGAGGGAGAAGAAGAAAAAAGCATTCCGATAAGCAGCCTGCCTGCCTGAACTAATTTTAGCATTGTCGTCTGCACAGGTTCTCAAATGGGATCTACAAACCCTGAGATACTTTGGGTTCTGGCATGGAAACAATTAACAAAATTCAAAAGACCCCAAAAATAACTACAGTGTTTCTCAATTGTTTGAATTAAAATGTTTAAAAAAAATCATTTTTTTTTTCATTATGTTTGCAGAGATTTGGCAACTTTGTGGTCAACCAATACTGCAATCCCTAGAATTGTAATCCATTTTCAGGTGATAAAGCCATAGCTAACAGTAGGGGGGATACATAGTTTAATTGTCACCACATTTGTTCGCTAACAGGCTTAGCTCTGCCTCAGTACTATGGTCAGTATTCAGTATTTAAATAGATACTAATTATTTCCAGTTGAAGGTCTTAAGATTTGTCAACTCTTGTGCAACACAATGATAAACGCACACAGCGTCTTTCAGAACCTAATCATTACGAGTACATTAGATGAGCATAACAAGCTAAGAGGTTATGACTTTATTAACATGTGTACCCACTAGTAAAGAGGTCTGGCATTAGCCAAAGACAGATTATGTCTTCAAATCAAGCCAGAACTGATGATCGAGTCCCCCTAAACACAGTCAATTATGACATTTTCATTAGGGTTCTTTTGTGCTGTGCATTTGTTATTGTTAGCTTGATAACATGGAACACTGACTTTGGATTGACAAGGATTTACAGTGTTGGATTGTATATAGAGTAAAAGCCCATCCCATTCCAAAGACCATGAATACCAATTGGAAAGAGTCTACTGAAAATAATTACTGCAGTTAAATGGTGTTTTTCTCTAAAAACAAAGGAGAAAAATGAGATATTTACAGCAGAAGAATGATGGGCACCACTCACATAATAATATGCTAATCAGCCTCTGAAATACTGATGAACTTTATTATTATGATAATTGAGTGTTTCCATGTTTCAGTAATACTTATTTAAAAAAAGAAAAAAGTTGAGAATTACGTAAGTAATTAGAAGTGTCTGCCTAATATTGTTGACATTATAGAACACATGGTATCTAGGCTAATGTAGGTCGTCTCCATGTGATTCTAACTTCACTACATCTGGAGCTACCTCATAAGGAAAACGTCTCCAAGGTTATTTTGCATAGGCTACTGTACTTACACTGGAAAGAAAATGGTGGAGCGAAATAATTGACTGGCTATCCTTCTGCTAGAGGAGTAGGATTATGCAAATGAAGTCCTGAGGTATTTGGAATGAAAGTCAAAGTGAAGTCCACCACATTTAGCTGAAACCAGACCCAACAATGCCGGCTTTACTTTTAGCAAAACGAACAAGTAACACAACTGCCCAAAAACAATATCATACACAATGATATCAAAATAAAACAAATCATTTTCGAATCTCTGCAGTCTACTATTCTTTCCCACATGAACAACTATAATCAGACAAGACGCCTGTCCCGAACTCTGTTTCACTGATAGCCGATCAAAGTATAATGTATTGCTCTTCAGCTTGAACATAGTATCTCGCTTTTCCTCCATCGACAAGCCAACATATCATGGCAATTAAAGAACAAAGGAAAGGGTTACCCCCCCCCCTGAATGCTATTAATAAAATGCACATCTACTCCCTTCCAATGTGACAGGCAAACCTATGAGTTTTTTGAAACTCCTCGGTCTCCCTAACTTAACCCAGTCCCTGCTCATCTGTAGCTCTGCAAGGCCTTTAATGTGGTGAGCCCACGAGCCACTCCTACTGCCACACAATCACGTCACTGTACATCTTCAGAATAGGGATTATTTGCACTTCCTGGTCCGTTTGAGCTTCAATCAGAAAGCCCAGGACCCACGTACAAAAGAAAAAGTAAAGTAGTCCGTAGACTCAAACCAGATGAGACTTCTCTATTTTTTACCTTTTCCTGCCAAGAAGAGTCTGAGACATCCTGTATGGTTAAGGTTTAGACCCAGTGGCTTTAAGAACTCAATTGACTGAGGTTTGCTGAAGGAACAAAGACTTTTGGTCAAGGAACGAATTTCCTGTCCAAGTGCTTTTGTACTCCATCTAATGTATTTTGATCTCGATCTTTGGCCTGGCTAAAAAAAATAATCCTAGAAGTTGCACGTTTACTTCAACGTGGCTGGTCTTCATCTTATCAAGCCTGCTGATGATAACTTGTTATGATGTAGAAAAACAGGTGCAAGAGGAAAAACCCTTATCACACACCCTCATCTGAGATGTACGACTTTTCAGAAGGTTTTGTTGACAGGTGTGAAATAAACTTAATTAGGTACGGGGTATTTCAGAGTTCTCTCCTCCGCCGAACGCTGTGAATTCCGTAGTGATTTGCCGCTCAGTACTACCGTACTCTAAATAGGAAACAGATAACAAACATAACTCGAGATACCTATCAGCTTCTATGGTTCTAATCAGATTAAAACATAAAGAGGTTGAACAAAACGAGTTTTACGCAGAGACAAGAAAGAGAATCCAAATGAGTTTTCTATTGCAAAACGTATAGCACTTGCTTGGTCGTTGTACTATGGGTTTCTATGGGAGTACAATTCGAATCAAATCATCTGTTTCCTAACTGCTCTCAGATCCATACGCATTCAGAACCGGAAATTGAGATGAATTAATTGTATTTAATTCTAACCTTTCTTTACAAGTCAAGAGTTCTGCTGGGTTATTTCTAATTTACAACTGGAGCTATACCAGCCATTAACACCCCCCCGATCCTTATTAAAGACATTTCAGGGCATGCCATAGCCACAAGGCATGGTTTAAATATATATCATTTAGTGTCATTTTTGAAAGCAAGGTTTAAGAGAGAACTATTGTTACTCTAATTCTGTCCTCGTTTCTATGTGTTTTTAGAAACAAAACACACCATTTTAACTGGATCTGTTTACAAAGACAATGTATTTGAATGTGATGCTTTTGGAGAACGCATTGTTATTACACAATTAACGGGAAATTCAGAAATTGTATCAATTTGGTACCGCTTCTAATGATTGCTAGTCGACATTCTGTGTCACAGTCCATGCTGAAGGTACAGTGTCAATGTTTTGTGGTGTGTTGTGTGTTTAGAACTGTGCTCATTTGAGGCCATAGGATGTGACAGTAGCCTGGGTATGTAAGCCAGCTGGAGAACCAACCATCCAACCATCCAGCCATCCAACCATCCAGCCATCCAACCATCCAACCATCCAGCCATCCAACCATCCAGCCATCCAGCCATCCAACCATCCAGCCATCCAACCATCCAGCCATCCAACCATCCAGCCATCCAGCCATCCAGCCATCCAACCATCCAGCCATCCAACCATCCAACCATCCAGCCATCCAACCATCCAGCCATCCAGCCATCCAGCCATCCAGCCATCCAGCCATCCAGCCATCCAACCATCCAGCCATCCAACCATCCAGCCATCCAGCCATCCATCCAACCATCCAGCCATCCAACCATCCAGCCATCCAACCATCCAGCCATCCAGCCATCCAGCCATCCAGCCATCCAGCCATCCAACCATCCAGCCATCCAACCATCCAGCCATCCAACCATCCAGCCATCCAACCATCCAGCCATCCAACCATCCAGCCATCCAACCATCCAGCCATCCAACCATCCAGCCTTACTGTTTCCATAGCTAGCCAGACAACATGTGGTTACCAAAAAGGATCACATCAAAACACACGACAAATCAAACTAAACCAAAGACAAAAACAAAACAACTCATTTGCACACAAAGGAAAACTGAATTAAATATGGCCTTCCTCTGAAAATGACTCTTGTAAACAAGGAGCTGTGCTAAGATGATACAGCTGGATATCCACTCTATACGCAACGGTAATCATCACTCACTGTTTTCCTCAGCAGCCAGCCGGTACTCCTCTCTCCCTCCACCAAACAGTCTTAGGATTCCAAAACAGACCAAACAAGGACGGAACACACGTTCAGTTGGTAGGCTAAATTAAGTTGGCTTAACTTATTAAAAGGTCATGTATCCCTCTATTTCACCTTGCAGTAGATTACACGGAATACAATTGATAATGGAACACTACGACATCTATTCGCTACTATGGAAATGACTGTTTTGTAGGCCATGGTTCTGTTTCTGTAGCTAATCTCTGGTTATTCCAATGTGCCAGGTGTTGACTGGAAGAGAAATGCATGAGTTTACTAGCCGTCCTTGAATTCCTGATGTCCCAATAAAGAAGACTGTTCCCTCCCAGTCAAGCTAGGAGCTCATACCTCCATACACTGTGTTGCCACCATTGGCAATTACAACTTGTCGTGATCAACAACAAGAGACGCTGCTCAAACTTTCCTTTTCAAAATATTGTGCTCTAACTCCTAACTTGGAATAGAAACCGGAATAGTAACCCACAAAAGAGTTGTCATGCCCCTAAAGTGAGACAAAAATAAGAGTTGATCTTCTTTCACTATGTTCAAAGTCATCTTAACGTCTTGCTTGAATGACTGGATAAATATCCACAAACATTGGAAACCATTCAAAATGGAATAACATTCCTTTTCCAAGAAAAAAGGAGAGAAAAAGATTATCATATGCAAAGTGTTTTAATGTCTTTATATTCATGTTATAGCATTTAAACTACTTCATCTTCTCTTCAATTCCCTGGAGAACGTTCTCACCAAGTTTTTCAGTCGCACATTTTTTTTTGGGGGGGGGGTGACTTTAATTCAACTTGGCACATATTTCTTAGAATACAGCGAGGCTCAGGGGAAAACATAAATGTGGTCTCACTTGTTAGTGGAGGTTTTGTGCAACAAAAAAAAAATCAGACAATGGCTGAGGGAAAGGCCCGCCGTACGTCTTGCGAGGTATTGACACAGGAGCTATTGCAGAACAAAGTGGCTCCGTGAGAAAGGAGAGAGAGAGAGAGAGAGAGAGAGAGAGAGAGAGAGAGAGAGAGAGAGAGAGAGAGAGAGAGAGAGAGAGAGAGAGAGAGAGAGAGAGAGAGAGAGAGAGAGAGAGAGAGAGAGAGAGAGAGAGAGATTATCTTAATTATCATTCAGAAGCCGCTTAGAGCAGCACCTGTGCATGAATAATATCATTTATAGGCACATTGAGATGTGCATAATTCCCCTTAAATCATACACATTAACAGTATAACAAGGGACGAACAAGTCTGGATCTCTCGCAGGCTCAGCTCGGAGCGAGGGGTAGTCATTGTCAGGCCCTCACCTCCTCAATAAGAATGTAGTTCTTTATTCAAAGGTTTCAGGCTTTCTTTTCATTCCAACATTTGACTACTCAATGTAGTCCGGTGGAGAGGTCTTTTTAGGCTGCGTATGCCCAATCTCATATCCCTGTTTTGGAGTTTCGTTTTTTCCAGCGCATGAAATAACTACGAGTGTGTTTGAGATTGTAGGGCTTCAACCTGCATTAACTTCAAGAGGTTACACGTGACATAGTCTAGGTGTGAGAACCAGCTCAGTTGATCAACAGTATAAGTGAATGACTCAGATAGTCCCGTGTCCCAAATAATCCGTTTCATTCATGTCACACCTCACCAAATCATACAGGATCATTTGAATTACAATAAGCTTAGGTATACAAACCTTTAGGTGAAAAAGGGGAACACTCATACTGTACAAGACCTTGATCAATGCCAAAGAAAGCATGGAACAAGATTATCAGAATAACCTCCCCGACAAACTGTATAACATGTCTGTCTTCACAATAACGCATAGAAATTCCGTGACACAAGAAGACCTTGGAGCAGCATTTATCGTACAAATATTTAGTAAGGGTTAGGATACACACCGAATCTGCAGGCCTCTTTTACACAAAGCTCACGAGGGGGGCATAGGGAGCAGGACAGATGGGGTAAGGCATGCATCGAGACATATAGGAAGGGAGGAGATTAGAGAGTTCAATATTCACATGTACAGGGTTGCAGATATAATTACAGGGTACAGTGAAATGATTGTGCTCCGAGCTGCAACAACGCATTGTTTTATTTCACTTGTCCTGCGTTGTTGCAGCTCGGAGCACAATCATATATATATACAAAGTACAGCAACAAATGAAAGTAGAGTAGATCAGCACACCGAAATGTCAAGTATTCACCCACTGCAGACCACAACCCGCGCTGTCAAAAGTTCAGTGTAATAAGGGAAGCCTTTGTGTGGTACTAAAGTCCAACAGGCCTCCGTTTGAGTGGAATACTTCAGGCTGAACAATGCCAACAGAGATATGGAATTTGCCTCCATACATCATGAGCCTGCTGACCGTCCACTACAGTGGGATCCATGCAGGGAGTGTGTGTGTGTGTGTGTGTGTGTGTGTGTGTGTGTGTGTGTGTGTGTGTGTGTGTGTGTGTGTGTGTGTGTGTGTGTGTGTGTGTGTGTGTGTGTGTGTGTGCGTGCGTGCTTGCGTGCAAAACCTACATGTTTATGATGCCATTAATGTCATTTATGGGAAGTGAGAAGATCAAGTTTTTAACAAAGGATTAACCTCAAGGTTGAACTGCAGCATCCCTCTACCCCTCTCAATGGAGCGTTGAACTGCAGCATCCCTCTACCCCTCTCAATGGAGCGTTGAACTGCAGCATCCCTCTACCCTCTCAATGGAGCGTTGAACTGCAGCATCCCTCTACCCCTCTCAATGGAGCGTTGAACTGCAGCATCCCTCTACCACTCTCAATGGAGCGTTGAACTGCAGCATCCCTCTACCCCTCTCAATGGAGCGTTGAACTGCAGCATCCCTCTACCCCTCTCAATGGAGCGTTGAACTGCATCATCCCTCTACCACTCTCAATGGAGCGTTGAACTGCAGCATCCCTCTACCCCTCTCAATGGAGCATTGAACTGCAGCATCCCTCTACCCCTCTCAATGGAGCGTTGAACTGCAGCATCCCTCTACCCCTCTCAATGGAGCGTTGAACTGCATCCCTCTACCCCTCTCAGCATCCCTCTACCCCTCTCAATGGAGCGTTGAACTGCAGCACCCCTCTCCGTTGAACTGCAGCATCCCTCTACCCCTCTCAATGGAGCGTTGAACTGCAGCATCCCTCTACCCCTCTCAATGGAGCGTTGAACTGCAGCATCCCTCTACCCCTCTCAATGGAGCGTTGAACTGCAGCATCCCTCTACCACTCTCAATGGAGCGTTGAACTGCAGCATCCCTCTACCCCTCTCAATGGAGCATTGAACTGCAGCATCCCTCTACCCCTCTCAATGGAGCGTTGAACTGCAGCATCCCTCTACCCCTCTCAATGGAGCGTTGAACTGCAGCATCCCTCTACCCCTCTCAATGGAGCGTGAACTGATGGACTGCAGCATCCCTCTACCCCTCTCAATGGAGCGTTGAACTGCAGCGTCCCTCTACCCCTCTCAATGGAGCGTTGAACTGCAGCGTCCCTCTACCCCTCTCAATGGAGCGTTGAACTGCAGCATCCCTCTACCCCTCTCAATGGAGCGTTGAACTGCAGCATCCCTCTACCCCTCTTAATCGTTGAACTGGCATCCCTCTACCCCTCTCAAGCGTTGAACTGCAGCATCCCTCTACCCCTCTCAATGGAGCGTTGAACTGCAGCATCCTCTACCCCTCTCAATGGAGCGTTGAACTGCAGCATCCCTCTACCCCTCTCAATGGAGCGTTGAACTGCAGCATCCCTCTACCCCTCTCAATGGAGCGTTGAACTGCAGCGTCCCTCTACCCCTCTCAATGGAGCATGTTCTAAATAACTATGGGCTCTTATGGCTGCTTATAGCAAGCGGTCATATAATTAAAATGAGCTACATGTATAATTTTTCATTTTAATTTCAGAAATTGTCCATAATATAGCTGCAGTATATATTCTACAATGCAGACATTCATATTTGACACAAAAAGTCCGACAGGCTACTACTCTTGCGCCCTTCCTATCTTACATCGGCATCACTAAGGAAATCCAGAGGAAATCAGTTCGTATGAATATTCTAATATTATGACGTCCTGGTTTATAATGAAATATTTGAACTCTGCTTTATTTTTCTCCTCACTGTTTGATTTCTATAACATATTGCATCACAATAAATTATTCATGTCAATTAGCTTTTCATCTTCTAAGATACAAACTCATGTGATCCTTTCAACAGCTATTTATTTCATAGCGACACAGAGCTTTCCCTAGAAGCGTACCACTATCGCCCGAGGACATATCTCTTAAATAAAAGCATCAGATCTTTGCATACCTACGATTTACATATTAAAGGAATGGGAGATGAATGTTAAAAGAATTGGGCATAGCAGTCTAATCATGCCTACCTCTGACTCGAATTCTAAAGTCTTCTGGGTCTCCCTTCTGAGACATAAAAGAAAGAAAATTAAGAGGATCTTTTCAAGTTCATTATTCTCAAGACTATTCGAGTGCTCAGCACACTTTTACTCAGAGCGATCAGACTCGGTTGGTTGTACGGTGCTCTGTTGTACAACTCAATTCCCAGAATTCATGGATAGCCTGTATTCTATCAACATGGAGTGAGTGTCGTTGTCTTGCAGAAAGCCTGTTGTTCTAACAAATTGAAGATGCTTGGGACATTTACCAGATTGACCTTCTGTACTGTATATACACTGAGCGTACAAAACATTAGGAACTCTGCTCTTACCATGACAGACTGACCAGGTGAACCCAGGTGAAAGCTATGATCCACTTCAATCTGTGTAGATGAAGAGTGGTTAAAGAAGGCTTTTTAAACCTTGAGACAATTGAGACATGGATTGTGTATGTGTACCATTCAGAGGGTGAATGGGCAAGACAAAATATTTAAGTGTCTTTGAACGGGGTACGGTAGTAGGTGCCAGGCGCACTGGTTTGAGTGTGTCAAGAACTGCGAGACTGCTGGGTTTTTCACGCTCAACAGTTTCCCATATGTATAAAGAATGGTCCACCAACCAAAGGGCATCCAGCCAACTTGACACAACTGTGGGAAGCGTTGGAGTCAACATGGGCCAGCATCCCTGTGGAACGCTTTCTACAACTTGCAGAGTACGTGCACTGATGAATTGAAGCTGTTTTGAGGGCGAAAGGGGGTGCATCCCAACATTAGGACGGTGTTCCTAATGTTTTGTACACTCAGTGTCTGTAGATAAACCTTTTTGGATATCAGCCTAGGTAGATATCTGGCATTTTTGGAAGAATAACTTTTGGACGAATAATACTTTTATCACCATGAAGGTAATACCTTTGACAAGATAGAAACGATAACCATTTATGAAGTACTATGACCAGAGTGACAGTATAGAATATACATCTCATCCGCTAATCATTGTAAGGTCATTATAATGGAAACTGCCTTTGCAATTACAACCTATGCAGATAGAAGGTCCAGCGAGATGGCATGAGCCAAACGTATCGCCCTCATCAAGCTGGCACACCATTGGTTCATGTGCCCTATGGGTATGCTTGCCCTGTATATGGGCAGGCAGGAAACGAGGTTGCCTGAACATGGCTCCAATGGGTCAACGCCGCCATGGCATCACTGCCATACCATGTATCGTCACTTTGACCAGCCCTGAGTCTGACCCACTTGTCCGCCCGATCCACCCATCCACACGGGGAAGTGCGGCCTTCCACTATGACATCCCCAACTGGGCCTGACACTACAGAGGTCAACAGTGATGCAATCTCACCGCAGGGCTAATTAGGATATGCCTTCATAGGACACCAGAGGAAGTGGATGAAGTATCCCCCCATTAATGTCCCTCCCAGGGGAGACAGCAGCTTGAAGCTCCACTGATCACTTAAATGAAGGACGGAGGAGACACTCAACTCAACCAACTTCATTCCTGTCCACTCGCTGGCTAACTTCAGTTTGGGAAATGTCAGCAGAACAAGCAGTACCCCGGAGAGATAGTGTGTACGTGATTGGACTCAACAGTTACACGTCAGCATTGTAAGCATGACAACATTATGCATCTAATCAAGCACCGTTACTCGTTGAAAATGTGGATGCCAAGTTATTATAAATCCACATAATGTGGATAGTTCACTAGCAAATATCTAGAACCGGCATTGTCTCTCTATTCAGCTGTAGTCCCTCTCGCGGAAGTTATCACGTTTCAATGTAATGTGCATGTCTCAAAGACAGCAGAAACAGAAGTATGCGATGTTGTCTTAACTGTGTAAATGTGTTCATTTGAAGGCATCGGTACACACAGAGGGGTGTGGAGCATCACCCGTCTATGGATGGATCCCATTAAAACTGTTCCCTGGAAGGTCGTGTCTCCTATTACACACGGGACAGACATGGAGAGTTACAGTAAGACTGGCTTTGTTACACGCAGAACAATCTCAGCTGCCGCAGCGGTACAGCCTGGTCCCTGCAGATAGCTAGCGGCTGACAAGGTGGGCCACACCACCCACTTTGCTCTGGTATCCCCCTCAGCACGTTACAAACAAGGCACAAACACGGCACAAACAAGGCACAAACACGGCACAAACAAGGCACAAACACGACACAAACACGGCACAAACACGGCACAAACACGACACAAACAAGGCACAAACACGGCACAAACACGCCACAAACAAGGCACAGACACGGCACAGACAAGGCACAAACACGGCACAAACAAGGCACAAACACGGCACAAACAAGGCACAAACACGACACAAACAAGGCACAAACACGACACAAACACGGCACAAACACGGCACAAACACGGCACAAACAAGGCACAAACACGGCACAAACACGGCACAAACACGGCACAAACACGGCACAAACACGGCACAAACAAGGCACAAACACGGCACAAACAAGGCACAAACACGGCACAAACACGGCACAAACAAGGCACAAACACGGCACAAACAAGGCACAAACACGACACAAACACGGCACAAACACGCCACAAACACGGCACAAACACGGCACAAACAAGGCACAAACACGGCACAAACACGGCACAAACAAGGCACAAACGCGACACAAACGCGGCACAAACGCGGCACAAACGCGGCACAAACGCGGCACAAACAAACACAAAACACACAAACACGGCACAAACGGCGGCACACAAACAGGCACAAACACGGCACAAACACGCACAAACAAGGACACAAACGGCACAAACACGACACAAACACGGCACAAACACGGCACAACAAACAAGGCACAAGGCACAAACACGGCACAAAACGGCACAAACGGCACAAACAAACAAAAGGCACAAACACGGCACAAACACGGCACAAACACGGCACAAACAAGGCACAAACACGGCACAAACACGACACAAACACGGCACAAACACGGCACAAACAAACAAACGGCACAAACAGGCACAAAACACAAACACGGCACAAACAAGGCACACACAAACACGGCACAAACACGCACAAACACGGCACAAACGGCACAAAACACGGCACAAACAAGGCACAAACACGGCACAAACACGGCACAAACACGGCACAAACAAGGCACAAAAACAAAAGGCACAAACAAGCGGCACAAACACACAAAAAGGCGGCACAAACAAACACGGCACAAACACGGCACAAAACGGCACAAACACGGCACAAACAAACGGCACAAACAAGGCACAAACACGGCACAAACGGCACAAACGCGGCACAAACCCGGCACAAACGCGGCACAAACAACAACGCGGCAACGGGCACAACAAGGCACACAAACGGCACAAACAAACACGGCACAAACACGGCACAAACACGGCACAAACACGGCACAAAGGCACAAACACGGCACAAACAAGGCACAAACACGACACAAACAAGGCACAAACACGGCACAAACAAACCGGCACAAACAAGGCACAAACACGGCACAAACACGGCACAAAAACAAAAGGCACAAACAAACACGGCACAAACAAGGCACAAACAAACAAACGGCACAAACACGACACAAACACGGCACAAACACGGCACAAACAAGGCACAAACAAGGCACAAACACGGCACAAACACGGCACAAAGGCACAAACAAACACGGCACAAACACGGCACAAAACCGGCACAAACAAAGGCACAAACACGGCACAAACACGGCACAAGGACACAAAAACACGGACGGCACAAAACGCACAAACAACACAAACACGGCACAAACACGGCACAAACACGGCACAAACACGACACAAAAACAAAACGGCACAAAGGCACAAACAAGGCACAAAACGCGCACAAACAAGGCACAAACACGGCACAAACACGACACAAACAAGGCACAAACACGGCACAAACACGACACAAACAAGGCACAAGGCACAAAACAAACACGGCACAAACAAGGCACGACACAAAACGGCACAAACGCACAAACGGCACAAACGGCACAAACACGGCACAAACAAGGCACAAACGCGACACAAACGCGGCACAAACGCGGCACAAACGCGGCACAAACGCACAAACGGCACAAACGCGGCACAAACGCGGCACAAACGCGGCACAAACGCGGCACAAACGCGGCACAAACGCGCACAAACACGGCACAAACACGGCACAAACACGGCACAAACACGGCACAAACAAGGCACAAACACGGCACAAACAAGACACAAACACGGCACAAACACGGCACAAACACGGCACAAACACGCCACAAACAAGGCACAAACACGGGACACAAACACGGCACAAACACGGCACAAACACGGCACAAACAAGGCACAAACACGGCACAAACACGCCACAAACAAGGCACAAACACGGCACAAACACTGCACAGAGGCACCTCCCAACATTCTTCTCATTCTACTCAACTCCAGTCTTAACAGACACAACCAACTTATTTTTGAAATGGTTCAGTGCTGAATCAAGTCTCTGGCGTGAGAGGTCTCTGGGATTCACAAACCCTGGTTTTAATGAAGTAAAAACAACACCCACACAACCATCGCTAGCTTTTCCCGTGCAAATGTGGAGATGATTACAAGTGAGAAAAGCAGAGGGGGTCTGGCTTTCTATCAAATAAATCATGTCCCCCCCCCCTTCTCTTCTTCTTGTCCACACATATTTCTAGGTGATTAGTGACGATGTACGCTCACAACCACAACTAGGTCTCATTTACAGTTGATACAAGATAGGTCAACAACAAAAACAGACTTACACCCTTAAATCAGAACCTGCTTGATATTGACAACTGGTCAAGCTTATCTCTACATGTTGGAAACACAGTATATTTTAGAAGAAAGATATACTGTAGATATTGCAGGTTAAGTGATGCAGGTGTCCACCTTACAAACCCTCCATGAATGAATAATCTAGTGCTAGTAGCCTACTCAAAGGCTTTCGGCATGTCCTGGCAGACAAAATATAGAATAAAATTCCTTTACATAAATACAGTTTAACCACATGAAATGACATGCAAATGAAGTATGCATAACGCTATACCCAGTGAATAAGTTGGTACTACAGCCTCGAAACCTTCCTTTTAGAGTGAACAAAACACTTTCACAATACCATTTTTTTTTGTGGTTTTACATAACAGCCTATGATTGAATAATCATTTCTCGGGGGTCTTTGATCTCATAAAGGGGAGGGAACTTTCAAAAAAAAAAAAATGTGCCGCACGAGTCAAGTATCATTACACATCAAAAGTGCAGGCCTTACACTAAAGCTAATCATTATATAAAGGGAAAATACCTCATTATTGGGAGCCAAATACATATTATGAATCTCTCTTGCTCACAGAGCTCAGCGCTAGGAAATACATATTAGCCATGGGGGATTATTGCTATGTTCACCAGCCTCACCACTTTCTGCATTGCCAGCCAGGTTTGCTCCACTGACATCCATAGAAGAAGGCTGAAATGACTTCCTTTGAGTACAATATGTATATATACGCTTTACAAGCAGATGACACTGTCCTTATCTCAACAACAAACAGAGAGACACCGACTGACTTTACGAGATGGGCGGTTCAGTTTAATAATAAAGTTACTTTTCCGGTACGTCTCTGTCAAAAAGGACATCAATCTCTTCAGCTATATAACAACGTTAGTCCATAATTGGTCAGTGTTATAGGTCCCCAGCTACACTTTATCATACAGTCTCCTTCAAGCAGAACAATGTGCTCTTAAAGACTTGTTTTATTGAAGCATGTAGTCGCATTAGGTAGCCAATTCAACCTAACGAATTGGTGATGATTGCGTGATACTATCAACACTGGCATATGTCCATGGAATGAAATTATACTCCCAAAAAGTGCTTTTATCTCAACAGTGTTTGTTATATTCTTTCCTTTTTCTTGAGATATTACACTATTTAATTACTGTTAAGATCATTAAGGAGTGATTTTAAGTATAATTTGCAGTTCGCGAACTGTTTAAAGAAATTACACTTATTATAATTAACTGCTGTCGTTAGGCCTAATCCCAGTAGGATAGGAGTGAATGCTTGCTTTAAGGAATTACGTATATGTAAAATTGCATACATTTCAATCCAACAAAAAGGTTTGGGCTGCAAAGGTTTGGCTCCCCCAATGGCATAATTATCTATTTCCAGAGTGTGCAATGTAAAAAACAGTGTTAAGTCCATTGCCTCAGGGTCTTATTCACCGTGCATAACCATATAACCTACCATGTACTAACCTGGTAAATGAATTGCCAATGGCCTCTTCAGAGCCAACGCTAAACGTTGTACTGGGGGGTTAGAAAGGCCATACGAACGTCTGAGCTTCAATCATTCTAGCTATTAACAATACCCTGTTTACTATAATTCAGGCTGCGTACAAATCATAGCTTGACATCAGGAAGGAGGGCAAGCAGACAATGAGTCTTGCGAGAGTTAAATGACTACATGAACCGTACTTTGAATTACATCGTCCTTTTTTTTCTGTCTGGTGGTGAAGTATCTAATTAAAATAGAGATATTTTCCTGTCAAGAATAGTGGGGACCATGTTTAATTAAGTCAAGAGGACAGTAACATATTAGTGACATAAAAGTCTCGGCAGTCATCCACCATTCGCATGATGCCTTTCATAAAAAATGCATGTGCCCATCTCGAAAGGATCACTATAATTTGTGAAGGAGCATTGTGCACCATTGAAATGAATATCCCTGGTAAAGTTTTGTACAGAAAACCCTGAAGGAGATCACTAGCTTTCAGAAACCAGGCTACTATAGCCTAATCACCCTGTATGGATACGGGATCATGTGGTTTACCGTTTCATTGATAATGTTAAAGAAGTGTCACTTTGTTTCGGCCAATAGTTGAATCACCTCGGAATCATCCCATCCTCCTATCCCATGGCACCGGAGATGATCATTGTCGTCGGACAAAACCGACCAGTAATTTAAATAGATATGATTACACCTACACCGGCATGCTGGGCCTAGCACGAATGAAAGTCCCCTAGAAATGTGTAATGAGTGATGGTCCCTGTACCCAGCTGAGGCCCTGCAGACACAGCCATGATCCAGCATTCTAATCACCCGTCAGCCAAAGCCGCTGTTGCTTCGCATTAGAATCTGTGTTTGTGCATATCAAAGATTCCACAAACGCGTTGGCAAAACACATAATCACTTTCCCCTCAGAGAGAGAGAGAGAGAGAGAGAGAGAGAGAGATGGATTTTTATAAAGGGGTGAAAGTATGGATAAACAGGGCCGACTGATTTGCAAGGAAAGAAAAACAAACAAAAAGAAAGTCTTGGTAGAGAAACTCCCTGAAAACTATCCATGTGTAACATTGCCTCAACAAACAGTGTGCCTCCTCTATGTCGAGCAATGGTTTGCTATGGTATGAGAGTGCATTGACGGACTGGGGGAGGAGGGGTCCAACTCCCCATATCCCAAGACCAACATAGTCTAAATAGCTTACTTTCATACAACGCCTGCTTTTCCAAACATGCCTCCTTTCCATACCACGTCAACTACGCTGCCTGGGTGTGAACAAGGGCATCAAATAATACATGCAAAATAATAAAAGTCTATGCAGGGGTCTTTGCTCCACCCAACGCCCAACCCCCTCCGGTTTTGGAGAGCATTGTTGTCTTTGTGCCCTTTACAGCTCTCCTGCCTCCTCCCCACTCTGCATCTGCTGCATTCATCAGAGTAGGGAATTCAGGCAGGGCAGGCTTGGACCTCTAGCACTCCCTCAACTGAGAGTGATGGTATTCAGGCGGCTCGTCGTGATCCTTCACCTTGGAAGTCAATGCATGAGATAATGTTGAAGTATGTCAGAATTGTATGCTATTGTATGCTATTGGTAAATAATGCACAGTTTACAGTTGTCTTTTCAGGTCGGTGAAGTTGCCTGTGTTTACAGGCCTTTCGAATAAATCGAGTATTGTACATCATCGGTCAGAAATGCATGTGTGTCAGCATCTTTGTGGCAGATGGTGTAAGTCTTTCATGATATGCAACACATTTAAAAAGTGGAGAACTCCTTGGCTTGCCACCATTCTCAGCAGTGCATTGGAGCACAAACTTCACGAGAGACTCTGCCCTTCAATAAGGATGTAGGTCTAGTTGGGTGATTTTCTTTTATTATTATTATCATCCTTTTTTGTTGTTGTCTGTTTGTGTCCCACCACTGGCACACTGGTGCACCACCTGCTCTGGGTCTCTTTCTGCTTGGGCCAGACTGAACAGCTAACAGCTGGCTGCTCTTCTGACACTCTGATTGGCTAATCCCTACTGGTCACTTGTGCTTCTCCTGCCTGCCTGCCTGTGAACTTTCTCTCTCCCAGTGCCAGGTCTGGGCCTTCTTCACAGGGGCTGTCCTTCATACGCCCGGAGAATGATATGGGCAGCATATGGGGATATGTAAATCATTTAACGAGGTCAAAAGTCTGAGCTCTCCCTCTCTACCTCTCTTACCCTGGATATATCCTGGATCCTACACCAACCTCCTCTTATTTTATTTATTTTTGCTTGTGTTTACTAAATGTTTTGGAAATAAACGAAAGGTTTTTGGAATGAAGTTGCATATCATTTGTTCGGAGTTAATTCTATTGGAAATACCTTTTTTTTCAGTTCAGTGGTACACACTTCTACACACACTTCTATTTTATTTTCCTTATCATCTGAGAACTTGGGAATGCCAAGGGACATAAAGTTTCCCTATTTAATATGTCAGCGAGGTACAGTATGTGTTGAGCCAATGACAACATGAAGTAATGTAACCATAGTAAGACTTGGGAGATATCAATGGAAGCAATTGCACACCCTGAAGGCAAAATCTACACTTAATGTCTGAGTCTATACCTAAAACCAGTGGTGAGTCATCAGAGTTCATATGTTCCAAACACACCACCAATCTGGCCAAAACATACGGCAATATGCCATTATTAAGAGTTACTGTAACAGCATGTTGTCATTAGATGTTTTTTTTCCTCCCAAACATTCGACTAGCTTAGTTAAGTATTTTCAAATGAAGTTTTTAAAAACGAAACTGTTCTTTACTACAAAATGATTGACTGGGGGAGAACCACATAACAGTATAACAGTACAATGTTATGATCTTAACGTAACAGAACAACCTCCTAACGTCATGATCTTCCTTTTTGTGGTTCCGAAGGGTACTAGAATCTGTCAAATACTTTCCACCTGGACTGTTCTATCCTCCTTGAAGGCGTCTTCTCCTGAACTCTGATCTCTGTGGAAGCGTCGCATTCTTCATCGTCCCAACAGTTAACAGTACGTGGTTCAATTCAATGGGCTAATCGTTTAAGACCTCCCCTTTTATCTGTGAGACAGCGCCGAGTGATCAGATGGCATCAGGATCAATATGAAATTTGGAATATGCAAAGCATGCTCTGCGTTTGGCATTGCTCAACCTTTTCCCCCTTTCATCTTCTTAGCCTTTTGATGTTGCTTTGAATCTGCGTGTGCAGTGTGAGCGGTTAATAGCTGTAAGTATCCTCAAGTACTTTTACAGTAGCTGGCGTCCACTTTTCATTTTAGTGACTGAATTTGTTTCTTTGCTTTTTTTTCCTCTCTCTTGGTAATGTGACTGTCATTAAACAACCATTAAGTCTATTGAATGTTATAAAAGTATTGCAAATAATTATAAAAAAATGATTCATTATTGTGTGACTCAGTGTGTGGAAAGTTGAAATCATACGAGGCAAACTCCCAATTTTGGGGGAATGTGGGTCTTTTACTTTTAGACAACTCCTTTTCTGAGTGACAGGTGTAGTTATGTGGTTCTCGAGCACTGCTACAAAAGCACGAGAAAAAAAGATGAAACATAAGGCCTTTGTGTTCTGTAATTTGGCTACTTTTATTCGAGCATGGTCATTTCCAAGAGAAATTACAAATGAAAAATTCAATAATACTTTTACAAAGACATTTCAGGAAAGATTTTCTTCAGTCATGGTATCATACATTGTATCTTAACAGTCCCTCTTCATTTTTTTAGCAAAAGAAAAAAAAAAGATGAAGAAAGTGGAATTTTTTTAGTTAAAAATACAGTGTTTTCACAATATTGTATAAAAGTTCCCAAATTTGGAATTTCCAGTAATTGGAAAATAAAGGAAATAAAACAAAATAATATAGTTGAAAATTTGCATTTCACAATTAATGTTTCAAAACACAATAAATGCTCTCTTTACGTAAAATTTGCCCCAATGATCAACGCCAAGTTCATTTTTACTAAAATATATCTATATATTGAAGAACTATAATACTGTACACTACAGTATGAAATAAATAAAATTAGGAAATATAAAATGGGCCACATAAATAAAATGTTATTCAACCTACAAACAAAATGAATGCAATTTTGTTGTTTCAAAAAATTGTTTGGTGTAATACTGACAAAAGTTAATGAAATAAACCTGAAAATTGCACAGACATATGTAAACTAAGGAGCTGCTGCCTAGTGTCCTAATACTGACATGGGTGCTTGAAAGAGCAAGGTGAGCTATCTCTTAATACCGAAGCTGGTGAAGAGGTAACATGTGTCACCCTCCTTTCACACAATACAAGGATGGCACTTGCAGAAACACACAGATTAAAAGGTTTGCATATAAGGCTTTTTCTTATCAAAAACACCTTACAAAGGCTTTCTCCTTCATTGTTCACACGATCCTTCCATCTACTGTTACTGTACTGCCAAACCGCTTCCCCTTCCAATTCAAGGTCTCTTTAAGACTTCAGTATCTTAAAAATCAAAACAGGTAATATCTGTTAAGTTCCTTCACAGAGAAATTCTGAGGCCTAAAACTGTGTGGCTAGCTGGCCTGACGACAGGGCAAAAACTATAGACAACACATTAAGCGAAAGATAAGTAATACAACCGATGGACTGTAGCATGGACACTACTGCTTTTTTCAACACTGTATAAATATATACATAGGCAATACTTTTTTATTATTTTTTGTAGTGATTATAGAAGCGAAGTGCAATTTGTACAAGTCACTAGTTTGTGCTATAAAGACTATGGGACACAGAGTTTTTAGGATGTTAGCACCACACATATTTTTAGGCCTTAATACTGTACAATTTTTTAAAAATGGATTCATTTATTCATTTTTCATGTTTGCATAATGCAGCCTCTTCTTACACAATTCCCCCCACCCACCCCAAAATCAAACTTCAAATCAATGTCTCCTCGGGCAGACATAAACAACCACCACCCCTTGAGTCCTTCAATACAAAGCTTCCTAGAAGCTTCAGGCACGTGCATGTACAGCTTCAACACAGCAGCGTTTAAAACCAAGCAGGTAACAATACTGAACAGAAAAGTAAGATGGGAAGCTTTTTAAATGCAGTAGTTTTATTACATGCCGTCCTCCATGTTGTCCTCGTGATCCGATTTGGTTTCTGTTTTCCCGTCAAAAGAACTATCGTCCATCGAGTGCTCGCCGTTCTCCTCCTCATCCCTCAACGTGTCTGGATCCGTGTCCATGCTCTTGTTCTCGCTCTCCTCTTCCTCCTCCTCAAAATCCTCTTCCCTACGTCCTATTTTCGCGTACGTTCCTTCAACTTCCTTTTGGCGATCTCTCATGCCTCCGTTCATCCCGCCTTCCCTCAGAATGCCCTCGCGGTCCTCCAGGTCGGGGTAGCCCTGAGGAGTCATGCCCTGTAAGTAGGCACGGCTCAATAGTAGCTCTGTGGGCTCGAGGTGGCCCTTCTCCCGGGCCTCTCTCTCGGCCGCCTCCCTCTCCTCGGCCTCCCTCTTGCAGTAAGAGTAGCGGTGGTTCATGTGCTGGGAGTAGGAGCCGGAGTGAGAGAAGCGCTTCCCGCACTTGTCGCACTGGTACGGTTTCTCGCCCGAGTGCAGTCGTGAATGTTCTATAAGGTGATGCTTGTGTTTGAATGCCTTCTTGCAGATTTGACACTGGTGTGGCCGTTTACCTGAGGAGACACAACAAGGGAGAGGAAAGCAGACATGAGTTTCCCAGCTCGCTACTTTGTTACTACATTTCACACAATTGTAAACATCAAGAGGAGAACAAACACAAACTAAAAGTACATTCAGATGATTCGAATGGTACGAAGCAACTTGAACTATCATTACAATTTCGATGCGAGCTGTGTCGTAACTTATTTGTTTATTCCAAATGAGGGGATGAACAGCTTAAATAAACCACAGGGTCTGTCATGTGTTTACATTATGAAATTCCCTGCTATCGCTAAAGCATGGAGGAACAGAATCACAAACACTTATTTTTCGGCGTAAATACCACACTGATGGATGCAACATAAATAAACCACCGGAAACTAAACAAACAGAAAGCTGTGACAAATAAGTGAACAAATAGGAGATGAAAATTGAACAAGAGACTCCTATGGCTACCCTGATAATCTCAGAAGAATAATTGTGGTTCCTAGACGCCTCTGTCCCTCAATTATATTGGGGACTCATCTCTACTCACCATGTAATATGGGATACCCTGAATGCAAAAGTGTGAGACGAGAATCTCGAGTCGCCCTACATTGATGGGGAGTGTCATTTCATTACATCATGCTCTGATCTGGCTAAATAAAAACTCCCCCAGCAGCCAGCAATGGTGGCTGGTCAGGGTGTATATCATGGGGAGGGGGTTCGGGGACAGTTGCACCCCCTTTTTTAATTTACTACACCTCAGCAAATCCGGAAATATAACAGTCTATCTGACACAAATCATAAGACAAGAGTTTCTCCTTTGGCATTTCAATCAGCTCGTGACGCTACTTGTGCCGCCAAAACACATCTGGCCAATTCCTCGCCGCAAACAGCCGTGGAATGCCTTTGACACTTTCCATAACTGCCGTTCTTGCAACACACACCTAATACCACAACCAGATCAACTGCAGGCTACATCAAGCATGTTCTGCTGCGTGCATGCACAGAGTCATGTGTGTGAGGAACGATGCAACTTTTAGTGAAAGAGTTTCATTGTGGGAAGGGCAATTATTTTATTTATTTTTGAAATAAAAAAAAATGGCATCAACACACAAATGTTCAGTGGATTAAACCGATCGATCACTGATTAGGGTGATAAGTCAACAAAGGACCGTTTAGGTCAAGTGATACTGTCAGCAGTCGGTCTCTGTCTCTTTACTAGTTATATGTGGGTGCGCTGAGTGTGTTTTGCACATCATAATAGGGTTCATAAAGTAGCATGTGATGGATATAATTAGGAACGGCCAAGGATGACATTTACTTCAGACAGTGCCCTCATGCATTATGCAAAGCAATAACACCACATTTAGTTCGGAACTTTCTATCCCATTTTGATTTAAGTATTTGCGCTCCTACACGCAGAGAAAAGGTATTTCTGGCATAACCCCGATAACGTAACGTCTTTGCACGACATATTTGAGGGAGTACATCTCCTCACCCCTGTCAATGAAGAAACAAGTTAGGTCTCGATTTTACACACAACTGAAGAAAAAAAAAGAACAAAGCGTGAAAGAAGTGGGGAATGAACCAAAATGAAACAATTGAAAGGGTTTAGTCACACAACACATTAGAAATGAAAGCAACGGGGTAAAATAAGTGTTCCGGAACAGTATATACCTGTGTGTTCATATTTGTGTCTTAGGAGGGAACTGCTCTTCTGGAATGTTTTGTCGCACAAGTCACACGCGTACATACCACTTTCTGTCTTCTTAATCTT
>NC_088217.1:68497323-68559823 GCF_036934945.1 Oncorhynchus masou masou | reverse complement strand
GCTTTTAGTGGCACCATTATGGCTGACGACTGGAAGGCCGACCTGGTGACCCCCCTGTGACGTCAGTCCCTGTTTCTGCTCCTCGATCTGGTTCCCAAGCTCCTTCATGTAAGCCTTGAGCCTGGAGATCTCCTCCGGTTTGCAGTCCATCTTCTGCCTGCACACAGTGTTGTCCACAATCTGGAGCACCTTCTGGACCTCGCTCAGGTTGTTGCTCAGGGACGGGTAACCAAGGAGCTGTTGTTCGATCCCCACCCCCAGGTGCTGCAGGGGGCTCTGGGCTGAGCAGTGGATCCCTAGCGGGCTGCTATTTCCCCCCATCCCTCCGTTCAGGAAGGGCCCAGGCGCGCCGAAGCCATGGGAGGCCATCATGAGTTTGTAGTCGTTGAAGTCGAGTGGTTCTGTTTTGATGTTCAGGTGGTGGTTGTTCTGGTCCTGGTGGTGGCCCAGGGGCTTGCCGTTTCCGTTTCCGTTCTCTAGCTTGTGTCTCAGCTGGGTGATGGCGGTGTTAGTAGGGGAGGACGAGGCTGATGTAGGGGAAGAGCCTGTCTTCATGTTGTTGCGCATCCTCCCGTTGACTGCTATAAGGCCGATGCACTTCTTGCTGCTGATGTGAGAGCTGTAGGAGCCTGAGTGGGAGAAGCGCTTCTTGCAGTTTGGGCATTCGTATGGCTTCTCACCTGAAAAGAGACAACGTATACTTTTAAACATATTTGCCATGAACACATTTAGAATGGCATAATGAACACACATATTCACAATTATTAAATACAAGTGGGCTCAGGGAAAATGTATCAACAATGAACACCTTTAATGAATGCCAAACTAAAGTGTTGACACTGAACTGCTCAATTGTGAGATTGGCAGATAGAAGGAAACAACGTAGCTCAAGTCATCCATTGGAACAATGGGAGAGAGAAAAGAAAAAGGCAATCGATTTTTGCACACCCTTGTGCGAAGTTCACCACAGTCTTAAATCAAGGTTATGCATATTCTAAGAGGAGTGCACAGGCCCTCTTGCTACCCACCACTGTGAATCCGCAGGTGTTCCTTCAGATGGTGCTTGTATTTGAAGGCCTTGCCACATTCTGTGCATTTGAACTTGCGGTTGCCAGCCCCCTGGTTCAGCAGTTGGTGCTATAGAGAAAAGAAGCAGGTATTGACATGAGTTCTGCTAACAACATTACAGGGGGAAAAGAGTTCACTAAATAATCACAATCGACCGACAAGCCAAATGTCTCGCGTTGCTACACAGCCCATCTTGCCTCTTTCTACCTCCAACTCCAATGAGAGAGTACAAGAGTGGCGCTGATAACAGAGGGAATCACATACCTTTTCATTTCCTGGCTCTCGAGCCCAGGAAGCATGCCGTTAGAATTTGGCAGCCAATAAAATAAAATAAATGAAAGGGGCTCTTTAAAAAAAAAGATATAGTTTCCCCCTCATTAGAGACAAGCAATCTGATCTACTTTTATTCATTTGGGGGTAATCACTCAAAAGATATTCTGCCTATTTCACAAGAAGTCCTTCCCTGTATTTCACATACCTACGTACAACAGTAATTTTACATGAAGAAACAACACATTTCCATAAATGTTGAAATGTCTTAATTGGAACAGATTTCCACTAATCATTTGAATCCTCAAACGTCTCTTTAAGAATCTTAGACTATTCTGGATAGGATGGGCCTAGGCCTTGATTCTCTGTTCAAAGGTAAACATCAGTTGCGGCCCCTCAAATTTGCAATTCAAACAGGGGGAGGCCTCTGCCTGTTTAAAAATCCAAATATAATAGTAATAACAACAACAATAACAGCACACGTGTAAACGGGGAGGGGGGGGGCACAGCAGGCATGCACAATTAATTCTGAGTGGGAGGTGAACACGTTAAATGCTTAGGCAATACAAAAGATCTCTCAGCAGCACTCGCTACGCAGGCAGGCATAGCAGAAAGATGCAGCCAGCGTCCTGATCCAGCCTGACAACTGCTGGGGTGTGCTGACTCTACCCACATTCCTGGGGAGACAGATGGCGTAAGGGAGGACACAGGGAGGATTGTTCAAATGGCAGCAACCTTCAAAGATTGAGCAGGAGTGGGTCTGTCTGTCGGTGGGGCCGCCAAGCGCCAGTCAGGGACCCCACCGCTCGTATGTTGCTGAGTTGCATAAACAAACGGCAACAGCTGCTTTGGCTCCCCCTGCTTCCCTCTGAGGACCGCAGTAAACTTTAGTTGTGCCAATAAGATACAATCATTCTCTAACCCTAATTGTCAATGGCACCAACACCAGCAAATGTGTTTTTGGGGAGGGGGACTTGCTATCCTAGATGACTCAGGGAAGGTTAGGGATGGGATGGGATGTTGGATGTTGTTGTCGGGGTACATGGGCTGGGTATTCAAAAATTATTGGCTCGTATTAATGACATATTTTCTCTTGACTGGTTAATTGGATAAGGAGAGTTATAGGTTATTTTAGAACTTTGTGTGGTGTTTATGGCGAAGGCATCTTTTCCTAGGTAGAGACAGCTCTCACGGGACATGGGATTGGGACCTGCCTGTAAGCGTTGACACAATGATTCACTAACTTCACAACACATTTGATCTTTCTTTCCTCTTTCTTTTGTACCCCAAGAGGACTTAAATTGTCACTGCCGGTTTTGTTCAGATTCACTTATTTTTAAACATGGTTGGCAAGCAAATGTAACATCTATGAATAGAAGGTGTTTTTTCTTCCACCCAGAGAGTTGGATTTGATGCATGGAAATTGCCAACAAATTCCCAGGTTAGTTTATATTTTTTTTTAAACACATTGAGAGTGAGTGATACTCAATGATAAGTGTACATGTTGATTCTGTTTGTAAGGAAATGGTGGAATGTATGACATAGTACTGCATAAAGGAAATGCTTGATTTTAAAGAACATAAAATCTACTAGTTGAAGTGAAATTAAGGAGCAGATAAAATGTCTAAATTGGAAATTAACATAATCATTCGATCGTGAGCATAAGACGGCAAAATCATATCAGACGGGGCCATCAAAAACCCATTTAGGGCCTCAATTAAAGTTATTACCATTAAAAGATCTGCATCTTCAAAATGCCATGAAAAATTAATAACGACTGCCAATCAAAATTATATCATTTCCTCCAAGGGATCATAGCACATTAGAAATGAAGTGATAGGGGCATATGATCCTCACCTGATCTCTGCCGGGCTTGTGCGTGGCCATATGTCGCTCAAGCTGAGTGCGGTAAGCAAACGTGTAGTTACACAGGGGGCAGGCGAAGTTCTCCTCGTTCTTCTCGTGGCGGTACTTGATGTGCTCCTTGAGCGATGTCAAGCGCTTGTAACCCCGGTCGCAGTAGGGGCAGGTCAACAGTTGGGCGAAAGCATCTGGAGTTCCAGGTGGCAGGTCTGGGTAGGGGAGACGGGGGACGGGGGTTGGGGAGAGAAAGCGGTCCAAAAGGTCAGCAAATCAATGGCAGCTAATGGGCGTACTGCCCGGAATGGTATGGGAGGTATCACTGCAATCTGCTCTACAGAGTGCCATCGTCTCAGGCTGGCATCCATGCCCTGACACACACATACACACACACACACACACACACACACACACTGACAGACAGGTGCGCGCGCACGCACGCACGCACACACACGCACAGACACACACACACACACACACACACAGACTCTGCCCCTCCTTTTATTATATCACATACTAAGACACGTGAAAATTCACGCGTACTAAATTGAATGAGCTTTTAATTGACCGATACGCTTCCGAATGTGTTGCGTAACATACATTTATCTTAGTTAAGTAATTGTTGTTTTTTTTCTTTGACTTTTGATTTAAGACACAAACTGAACATGATATCTGATCTTCCACTGATATTTGACAAATGTCAGTCGGAAATAAAGCACCTTGACCTGGTTTTTAAGAACACTACCTTACCCACCCTCCCCCTTCCTTGCTCCCCTTAAACCATAGTCCCCTCGGCTAATTGCTTTTAAGTGGCTTATTTAATAGCATTCCCCCCCACACACACACTTTCATAATTTCTGAAGTACAGATCATAAATCCATTCTAATTCAATCCCTGTTCCCCCGGGGTCTGGGAGGTGTACAATCTTATTTCAGACCTCTGGCAGCTGCTGCTGCTTAAAGACTGGAGGACCGAAGGTAAACACAGAGGAATCCAGTGAAGAATCTGTGAGACCAACAGCTGCCCATGTCACTGTGCCACAGAGACCAAGAAGAGTCCAGCCACACCACTGCTGCTCTGTTCTCTTCTGGGGAACGTATGTAGCAAGAGTCTCAAAGGAAGAGTGCTGATCCAGGATCAGCTCCCCCCATGTCCATGTAATCTTATTCATTGTGATCTAAAAGGCAATACCGATCCTAGATCAGCACTCCTACTCTAAAACGCTTCAAACATATGGCCCCAGCTCACCCCTGCCCGTGTAATCTTATCCATTGTGATCAACAACAAAAAAAAGAAGCAAAACTGATCCTAAATCAGCACTCCTACTCTAAGACGCTTCATATATACAGCCCCTGTCTATGGATTCGTACCATTTTCCTCCTGGCCGTTTGTTTCAGACGCTTCGGGCGTGCCCATTCGGGACAGCTCCTCTCCCTCGGGTGCTTCTGGGTAAATGATGGCAGTGTCGCCCCGCTGCAGGTACTCAGCGATGCTGACCACGTGGCTCTCCTCCTGGAGCTTGCTACGCTTAGCGAAGAACTCCTCAAACTCGGAAGTGCAATCAACAACATTCTTAACTGGAAAGAAGAAGAGAACGAGAGAAGGAGGAGGGAGAGGGAGAGAGCGAGACAGAGAGAGAGAGAGAGATGGGTTAAAAAAAATGGATTCTTCACTCCCCAAAAGAAATGTGTGTTTCAGCAAAAAAGGGGACATGTCGGGTCTAACTGTGATGAAGAAACGCCACAACAGACATTAAGAATATATCTGAATTACTGTTTTATCTTGTCGCACAACAGCCTCTAAAACAAGAAATATGAGTTGAAGTACCACCTTAAATCATGGGGGAACGTATTTAAGATAAACAGATTGTATTCACTTGAAGCATATTACCAGTGACGCAATAAATGTGGGGAACACAATTTAAACTGGTCCAATGACTTCTAATGTACCGTATCATACATGACAATGAGAATCACTTGTATTTTACAATGTTGAATCTTTAAGATTATCGAAAGACATCCATTTATTTAATTACGCCTCGGCGTTTAAGCCTCTCGATTAACATTTTATTTACACATTGTGTAGCAACAGTACAAACAAATCCGCTGTGTATTGACTTCCACACAAGTGGTCAATAAAGGGCTCTGATAGTTGATTGGCTGCGGAACAGATTACTGAGGACAAACCACAATGCTGCACAAAAAAAGCTTTAACCATAGTCAGGAAAACACTTTTTAAAGCCGCCTTTCTGGAATTGCTGAAGTCACACATTACGTGTTTTCTCATATTCTCCAGTCCCTTCTCGTTGGGGAATCCCAAAGCTGCGGAGTAGAGATAGCTGTGGCTCCAGTAGCAAACAAAGCTAATCAAGAATCTGCAACCTTCATTATTCAACAGAAGATGATAGACCCTCAAAGGTTCACGTTCATTCAAAGCTGTGCTATACAGCATTGCAACAATCTGAGGCGAGTCTACATTCTATCACCCCCCCCCATCATATCACTGTTATAACACTCGTCACATAAGACATTGTCGTGCTAAATATTACAGGACGTCACACAAACTGCTTTATTTGACTGGATTTAGATGGTTACTTGTTTAATTAGACATTTCCAAGCCAAGGTACATTTTTATATTGTGATTTGTTTGGCAGTGATTATTTTATGGGCCCAATTTGTGAAAGGTCAAGGTAGTGGATTCGGTTGTCAAAAATGGCATGAAAATGTCACTGGTGCCAAAGGATCTTTTATGAAATCGTATGAAACAACTATTAACTAGGCAGCTCAATTTCCTGCATTCTCATTAGGACTTTGTGGGAACAATTTGAGAATCATCTAATGTAAATTTAGAGACAAAACTGGGAGGATGCTTGAACTCTCTACGTTGGATTCACATCTCACCGTTAAACAAATGTGTATCTTAAGGATTAGAAATACATTCAAAAGATCAAACATAGACTCATTTGATTTTGCAAATGAAATGCAATTTAGGAAGTCGCTGTACTGCCAACAAGCTACAAGCTCAACCTCGTAGTGTCTCCTTTGAAATTTCCCCTCAAAAAAGAGGGGCTAATTTCTTCTCTGTAATAAAGGAAATCACCTGGATAAAAGATTGCTTACAATTTTCATTTCTTAAATGAAATCACATGTAATCCAGTGGTGTGTTTTTGCCTTCCAATGCAGTGCCACAACATTGTTTCCACGACCTTAATGTCCTGAATGGAAACATTTGCGGTGTCTAAATTTCCACACCAAAAAAAAAAAGTCGCCAGACATGCACAGGAACGCGTGCTCACACACACAAAATCTAAAAATATAGAAATAAATAAAAATAATAGAAGATTCCTAAGGAGGGATGCCTGTTAGTTAAGTGGTGAGTATTTACTCAAACGGTGCCGAGGCCGGTTGTCAGCAGCGGTCGGGATGATATCACGGAGGGAAAACCTAATGCCCAAGAGCCTTGTGGGTGGAAATCAGCTTTGTTTACTTAATTAAAAATGGCAGGTAGGATTTGGTTCCACAGTTTTGTGTAGAAAGGACCATGCAGGGACACTAATGCTCTACAGGGACACAGAGACACACAGCCACCCACACAAGGATTGGAAGGGTGGTTGGTCTCGGCCTCGTCTTTCAACACAATACAGATATAGGATCTTCATTTGAGACAGTTTGCTACAGCAGGAAAATAATCCTGCAGTCACAGGAAATGTGAATTATTATGTGGATTATAATTAATGGATTACAATACATTTTGGTCCAGGACTATTCTTAATCTGTGTCTGGGAAACCGGCCCTACAAATGTTACATTTCCTTCATTGCAGAAAAGTTCATCTGCAACAGGCTGATCAAATTAAGATCCTACATCTGTACATCAAATCACCACCCAATGGATTAAATCAACTCACCTGTACCGTTTCCAACCGTCTGAAGAGTGGCGTCAGGCCCCATAGTGTCATAATCATCTTTCATTTCATCTGTGGGGAAAAGTAAGGGAGGGAGGAGGGGAGGAAGAAGGGAAGAGGAGGAGAAGAGAAGTCCAGTTCAATGTTCAGTGCTGTACTGTACCAAGCAAACCCAAGCCTCACAATGAAGCCTTCAGAGAAAGGTACGGAGATATAAAGGGCTTGCTGTGTTGCACTGTGCCGAGGCTTTGTGTGGCATTCTAAATGAATGCTATCATCAGAAACAGACAGAGCCTTATTTACCTTAAAAACAACAACAAGCAGTGGGAAAGAAAGCTGCTCTGTCATTCCGGGGGTAGCGAGAGTTGCCAGAAAGAAAGATTCATTCAAGAAGCCAACCCCATCCACCTGAACAGTCAGACAGGAGTAAACCGGCACAAAAGGCCTTGCAGTTGTTATTCCCTCACTGTGACACTACTAACAATCTACACGCGGCAGAAAAAAGGACAAACTATACAGGGGGGGTTTTGCAGAAAAAAGGACAAACTATACAGGGGGGTTTCGCAGAAAAAAGGACAAACTATACAGGGGGTTTTCGCAGAAAAAAGGACAAACTATACAGGGGGTTTTCGCAGAAAAAAAGGACAAACTATACAGGGGGGTTTTCGCAGAAAAAAAGGACAAACTATACAGGGGGGTTTTCGCAGAAAAAAAGGACAAACTATACAGGGGGGTTTTCGCAGAAAAAAAAGGACAAACTATACAGGGGGGGGTTTCGCAGAAAAAAGGACAAACTATACAGGGGGGTTTTCACAGAAAAAAACGTGGGCTGTGGGCTTAGACTCTATTACCAATCAGCGTAATGCATAGTCTTAGGAACACCAAAGGCAGACTTGCATTTTGTCCTGGCACAGGTAAGACAGCCATAAATAAAGGAACCCAGATTGACAGACAGGCTCATAAACAAGGGAGGGAACAACTTTGGACATTGGTTGGTAAATTAACTTGCCGTATAGGTGGCGGCGAACAAGAGGACATTGTTGGTGTTCAAGTCCACAGACAATTAACTTAAGGAGTCCTCTGTGACTCCTTTCTTCCGTCCTGTGTTTGAAAATTAAATCAAGGTACTTCCGAGAAGATAGAGGCTGGTAATAAAATGGCTTCTGTCTCTCTCTGTTTCTCCTTGTTTCAGCCATGTGATTTCTATGGTCTCAAGGATACTGTGTTGCCATGGAGGGGTAAACAAACAAATCAATGGATTAAGGGAATAGAGGATTTCTCTTCTT
Organism: Oncorhynchus masou masou; assembly: GCF_036934945.1. NCBI lineage: Eukaryota > Metazoa > Chordata > Actinopteri > Salmoniformes > Salmonidae > Oncorhynchus > Oncorhynchus masou. Next base: position 68,551,437 of record NC_088217.1, on the reverse strand, counting down.
TACTGTCTCTTGTATCTTGGACTTAACAGACTTAACATTTTGGAAATGAGTTTGAAAAGTAGCTGACAAGCTGTGTAAAATCTTCAGAATAAAAAGTGAATTAGCAATCATGAATCAAATGCAGAAACAATAAAAAAGTATATATTTATATATATATATATATATATATACTGTATATTTTGGTGTAGAGCAAAAAATCTGTTGTTTAATGGTTTGGTTCATTAAGCAAGGGTTTGTTCTGTTTCTTTCACTTGAAGTGAGATGGTTTCCTTCTGCACCAAAAATATATATTTTTTTTAACAGCCAATAGCTTCAGAGAAAAAAAATGGACTCTATTGAATGAAAAGTACTCAACTTTCCCTTGACATGAAGCTTGACTGTGTGGCGGAGAAACTTGCCAGCCATTTTCATTTGCATATGAGGGGGTTTGGAGTGCCGTTGTCTTCTCAGTAATGACATCAAACCAGGCTGCACTCTAAGGAAATGGCCCTTTAACAATATTGTTGAAGATACACTGGAGTATTGTGAGCAATCAAAAAAAATCCTCCACCACAGCCACAAATATAATTCTGGCGTTTAAGAGACCAGCATATATGAATAGTTACTTTTTTGTCATTTATAATTTACTGAATGTTAATCGAGCTCCCTTTTCCTCTTGCCCTCGCGTTTCTTTTTCCCTGGAAAGTGAGAGAGTTTACATGGATGCAGCCATTTTGGTTTTTCGCAGCCTTTAGTAAATCCAATTTCACTGCATATTTTTTGTTGTTGATATGACTCAAAGGAGCACAAGTGGGGATTTTGCTTTTCGTTCCCTCTTTACCTTGAACAGTCCCTATTATCTGTGTGTGGTCAAGGAATGAGAGTGAGGGAATTTCCAGCAGGAGGTAGGCTAAGACCACTTACACCTACCTCACATCTATGGCCCTTTGCACAGATCCCTTTTGGTGCCATTCCTATTGCTTCTGACAGCTACACATCCATTGGAGAGAGAGGCCCGTTTTTATAGTTGAAAGTGTAATGTGAGTCGAGAGCCCGTCTGGTCTGTCTCTGCCTGATAAATCATGCAAGGAGAGGGGGGAGCGTGAGCGAAGGCCCGCGCCTCACTGGAGGACGGTGTTTAAGTTTCTGACTGCGACCGAGGAGGGGTCCAGAATACCTTTCCCCTGCCATAAGTCCACCTATTTACTTAACGTCATTGATGCTGTTTGTTTGGAAAACATTCCTATTTTTTTATGGCCAGTTACCAGTGGAACAGGGCGCAGTAAAAACAAAAGGCCCTCCTCCTCCTTTCTGTTAGTTCTCTGAACGTCCTTGAACAGAGCCGGGCCGGGAGAAGAAAGAGACAAGGGCAGACAGGGGAGAATGCAGGTGATTTCTTTTAGAGTGATAAGTGATGTCATGTATTCCAGCCCACTGTGTCCACCGCCCCATTGTGGGATGAAAGAATGCCAAGGACCATTCTAGAAAACACAAAACTCTGATTGTGCCGGGCACCAGAAAGGCACAGCTAAGAAACTTTTGCCGTGCTTTTCTGTTCAAAACCTGCCTCCTCAGGACAGAGGACTAAAGCTGACGTGAAAAGGGCAGGGCAGAAAAGCACAGCTTATCTCCGGGGAAAGTTATGTGCTGAGGTATCATTGTAGACAGTAAGGCATCGTGAGAGAGGAAAAGGGACATTCAAACATAATACCCACAAGCTTGGGAAAGAGAAGACTCCCATCATCTCTGCACTAATGAACCACACAAGGTCTGAGAAATATGGCCGACGACGTTTTATCACATGAGAAGCAGATTATCTGGGAATTGCAACATAGTTGAATTACAGACATTAAGGCACCACGGGCTTTTATCAAATAAACAATTACTGTACGCTTTGACTACTTGTTTATTTTTGATCTTGATTTATTTGAACATCTCTGTTTTGAAAGAATCAAACCCCATATGAACTGTTACTAGCGGGGCAGAAATAGAAACAGAGCAAAAATAATACAGCGATTGTCTACGACAACTATGTTTCCGATTTGCATGTCGATAATCAGCAACCACAAGGTGAACTTCCTCCTTTTTTCGATAGAGGATCATTTTTGGGGCGCAATGACATTTCAGGGGGTGAAATATTTCCCCCCTTTCCAGCACTCTACAGAGCCCAGTTCATTAGTAGAAATGAATAGGCAACACACCGGCTCATTTAAACGGGACGGTCTTACATGAGAGTTCGCGCTACACTCTGTTTCTGTCACACCGCTGCGAGAATCATTGACTCTTATTATACATGTAAATGGCTATCATAAAAATAAAAAATTTCATTTAAGCTTGTTAATGAATTTTGCAGCAGTCTGGCTTCCTTTAATGATTATCCCCTAGCCCTAATTAAAAGTATTTATCTTTCAAGCATCCATGACTAGGCTCTCTGTTCTCAGCAATGCTCCAAATGAAACTAAATGGAAGGCGCCACCAAAGTTGTACGCATCACCTGCCCGAAATGATCTAAACTAGATTATTAGCAGATGAAGCTATATCAATCACATACTGAAAGTCTGATCATATTGCGATAATATAGACAATCGAAAGAGGGCGATTCTAAGATGCTCTTAATTTTTTACGATTGAAAAGCTATCTGTTAATACCGTCTGACATAACTCTGGTTTATTTAAGTGAGGATAAAGACGAGAATAGACATGGCCAGAGATTTAGCATTGGGACGAGCCGAGTGAGTTTCAGTCATGTGGGGTGTAGGAATCTCCGACATTCCTCTGCAATCTTACGTGGCACCGACATACGTTTCCTATGTATCGTCAAGTTACAGTAATGTCTCCTGACTCTGCTTGCCCCTGTCAACTCACTGCATGTCAAAATGTTGGTTTGATCTCGTACACTTCTTATGACTGGCAAGCGCGGTCAATCGCTGCCCCTGTTACTGCGGAGGTGGTGATGGTGGAGGGGGGGTTGGCTAACCTCTCATCTCGTGGAAAACAAAATAAATCTGGAAAACATTTTGGCTGTGATCCGCACGCTTTTGTGTGTGTGTGTGACACTCACCAGTACCGTCGACTGAGGCGTGCAGCATGTCGTTGTCATGCCAGACATGGTCTACTCCGCTGTCCCTCATGTCATCGTCCTCATCCTCCTTTGTCATCAGGGCGTGGCCCACCCTCGGGGATCCGGCGTCGTGGTTGTTCAGGCTGGCAGGGCTGCCCACACCGTTCAGTAGGCCGTCCTCCTCCGATACCAACAGCTTGTCCTCATCCTCTGTCTCTGAACCAGTATCCATCACATTCTCGTAATTCAACGCTGCAATGAGGGAGAACACAAAACAAAACAAGATGGGTCACTGCAGAGGAATTCATGTTTGGTGTTCATTGTACTGACCCTGAAATGGGAAAAAGGTCAAAGAGGATTATGTCCTCAGATGAAGTCATGATTGCACTGCACTGTTAGGAGCTAGTAACACAATCGTTTCGCTGCACCTGTTATAACATCTGCTAAACTGTATAAGAGACCTATAAACTTTGATTTTATTTGATTACAGGTTTAGACCCATTCCTGTTTGAGACGTGGACCCTTTCTGGCGGGGGGGGGGGGGGGGGGTACATCCCAATTACAACAACACCCACCGCGACAGACTGGAATCTGTAACTTTAACCATCATGGTGTGTGGAGTCAGTCAGCTGCTACGTAGACACGCCAAAATAGCCACACATTTTCTCCCGCAGTAGACTGCCTGAGATGCCAACCTAGCTACACCTTTCAGTTGGGGCTCACAGATCTGAAGCATACCCAACGTGGCTGAGATGCTCTGCACTTCTGATATTTACAAATGTCAAATAGTCATACCACCCTGGATGGAAATGGCTTAACCCCTAGTCATTTCATCACATTCACCGCTCCTACGTAAGTGACGCACCTACTGTACTTCGTGTTGTTCCCTCAGAACTTGACAGAAATCAACCGTCAAGTCAGATCTTGACAATGATACATGAAACAATACATACAGTATAAAATAACCCTAGCTTCATCGAAACAGGACCTGCGTCCTGCCCCTTTCCCTCCGTGCCCTCTCCTCTCGTCTTTTTCAGGGAGTGTTTTCAATGAGTCATGGTTTGCGGAGAGAAACACTTGCGCAGTCGAGCCCCGCATTAAAATAACTCACACAAGTAGCGGCCCGCTTGATTCCACAACACTTGGTCCCAGACACATGGCAGCCTCTCTTAAAATAGGCAGCTTGTAAATAAGGGCCGTGAACTCAATTGAAGGTGGCTGTTTGTGAATTAGTCTGCCCTCGCAAGGGCCGTCTCTCTAGCCTCTCCAGTCTACACACAAGGCCCATAAATTGTCTGTCCTACGAAGGAGGGCAAAAGACTTATTAGAGGAATAAACACAAGACGTTACCTCAGCGAGAGAAACAGGACCACCGCATCACACACCTCACTGCTAGTTCCTAAAACACTACTCTGGAGAAACAGACTCAAAACAACCGCAGAAGGGGGGGGGGGGGGGGGGGTCAGAGTATGACATCATGGGAACCAATTTCAAATGTGGCTAGGGGGAAGGCGAGGAAAAAGCAGAGTGCAAAAATGTTTACGGTCCGTTTTAATTGCTGTACTGTAGCTATAAATGACTACTAAATACAACTCTAAAACCTTCTAAAATTCCAAAACGGAGAAGGGAAAATAAATCAGATATTTACTTGTTATATAGCACGGAGAGAAATAAGATTACGCTGAGCGTACACAGTACGTTCATACATGATCTTTGTATAATCCGCGGGTCTGCACTTGCCTTCCGAACAACAGGCGCAAATTACAAGGAAAGCGGCTGCGTAGACAGGGCCAGCAGAATCAGCTGACCTGGTTAGAATACCAATTGACGGGGGAAACAAAACCTTTTCAAGAGGTGTGACCACAAGGGTTTAGGCAAGTTCAGACTGGGTAATGCCCCCAGACATGAAAAAAAAAGAGAAAGCCAAAGAAAAGCCAAAAAGAAAGTGAGACATTCAACTCCTGCTGTGTGGTCCCCGATATACCTTGGCCCACAATTGATAAGATGTTATTATTATTATTGTATTTCCCCTTTGGTCCCTTCCCAACTTACCCTGACCCCCCCCCCCCCCCCACACACACACACACCCTAACCCCCCTTCTTAGCAACACAACGTGCTGTGGACTCCGTACTCCCCTTTCTCCCAGGCAGGTTTCTAAGGGTGGCCTAGCAGGCGGGCGGCAGGGGGTAACAAAGAAGCAGGAGGCCTGGGAAGCTATTACCCCGCCCCCTGAAGACCTGATCTCTGGACACAGCCTGAATTCCGACGAATACCCAGGAGGAGTGAATGGCATTATCTAAGGATGGACAGGTTTTAAAAGGCCTTTCTTTGCACCCCAAACCTCTCATAGGGCATTTTTCAGTGTGCTACAGGTCCATGTGTAGCGTATTGGTTAACGCATGAAGAGAGGCGCTACAATGTGACGTCTTCAATATTGACCAACGGAACTGGAGACAATGGACCTCGGATCATAGAGGGGACGTGAAGATCACCCCACCCCCTGCAAACCTCTAGACATCTACAGTTGTCCAAACCAAACCATGAAAAGCTTCTAACGCCAGGTTGGGGATCTGTGCTTCCATGCAGGTCTACGTGTTTGAGGGGTGAGGTAGGGAGTAGTAGAGGGGATGTGATCCAAGCTAGAACATTGGCTATCAGACAGAGCATTACTCATCAAAGAGCCTGGAGAAGACAGAAATGACCGGGTGCAACTTGTCAATCAAAGAAGCAAGTAGCATTGACTTCAGAAAGCCTGCTTTGTTGAGGTGACATCTCTGACAGACGCCTCAGTATAATGTAAGCACCAGCCTGACATCGGGCATTGTACTCTGAAACAAAGTCATTTCGAAACCTACTAATGTCAGCCTACACTCTGCCATTATTTTGTTCTATACCTCGCCACTAATCAATCTTTTGTGTTTCTAGACGAGATAGACAAAGAAATCATCATGTTTACTTTCTAGGGCTACGTTTTCTTTCAGATGACACATTCTATTTTTCTCCTGCTTTAGTTTAAGTGCCACCCGCAACAAAGGCAATTACAGCTGGCATTTTGACTGATGCTACCTGTTACCAGCTGATTTCACCAGCTCTCTTCTTTCTCCTGATTGGAGGTGGATAAAGGGAACGACTTTTACAGATAATTAAAATGACACTTGTAATTGCTCACTTTTGAGTCTTGCTTAATACCGGGCTTATACGTGTCTGGCGTAACTCTTTCAGAACTCTGGTATTAGGCTGTCAGGCATACCAGTGCAGAGGGCAGTTTCAAAAGTGCATTGATTATGATGTCGATAACCTTCCACAATGACCGTTGAGGATGAGAGAGCGAGTCATCCTTTCAACGTCTGTGGCAAAACAAAACAAACAAAAAAGGAGTCTGATTGAAATCTCATCAACTTTCTGAAAACAAATAAAGATAATCGATATTGACCATCGATATTTTGACTGTGACTGTTTCTCTGTACCCTTATAATTATTTTTTTTTTTTTTTAAAAGGTCATATCAAGTCATCTAAAACTAAAAAATTCTACCAAAGTGAGAAAAAACTGCATGTTAAGACCAAAAATGTGATTGTGTTTTACTGTCGAGCTGTTAAACAAACCCTAACTCTCCCACTACGAAATCTGCGTGTCATACACTCAGACATCAACCGTACAACCCTTGAGGCATACACTGACCATCTGAACATACCCAAAGCACACACTCAAATAAACATACCTTGGGTGAATGTGCTGCAAACGTGCATCTGTGTGCCTACTCTTCCCCTTTTCATACACTCTTCCACAAATCCCCCTCAACGGGCTCCCAAGCTGGGAGGCGCTGGATCTGCACTCGATCCATAACAGAACGACCCAGAAACAAATATCCAAATAACCACTTCTGCCAGAAGATCTATTCCACCCAGTGTGTCTCTATGTCCATTACAGTACCCTATATTTTTGGGGCAGAGACTTTCCCGTTTCCAACCAGCTTCCCGTTAGATTGTGATGGGGAGAGCCTGGCTAACTGACCGCTGAGGCTTATAGCTCCAGGTAATGCAGCGTTTCCTGTGGCTATCGGCGTCGGTAATGAGTAAGGACATTCACCCTATTGGAGGATAACTGCCCTGTCTCATGAATGAGAAACATGCTGATCACCTGAATGGCTAGGAGGGCAGAGGGGGAAGGGGGGGGGGGTAGAGGTCGAGAACAGGGGAGGTAAAGAGGCATTAGGTAGAAGGTCATAGCCTTGTGGCTACCCCATTGGAAGGTTGTTTTTTTTTCTTTCTTTAAATTTTTTTTTTTAACCCCCTTTTATTCCCCATTTCGTGGAATCCAATTGTTTAGTAGTTACTATCTTGTCTCATCGCTACAACTCCCGTACGGGCTCGGGAGAGACGAAGGTCGAAAGCCATGCGTCCTCCGAAACACAACCCAACCAAGCCGCACTGCTTCTTAACACAATGCGCATCCAACCCGGAAGCCAGCTGCACCAATGTGTCGGAGGAAACACCGTGCACCTGGCAACCTTGGTTAGCGTGCAATGCGCCTGGCCCGCCACAGGAGTCGCTGGTGCGCGATGAGTCAAGGATATCCCTACCGGCCAAGCCCTCCCTAACCCGGATGATGCTAGGCCAATTGTGCATCGCCCCACGGACCTCCCGGTCACGGCCGGCTGCAACAGAGCCTAGGCGCGAACCCAGAGTCTCTGGTGGCACAGCTAGCGCTGCGATGCAGTGCCTTAGACCACTGCTCTGAGTAGGCAGTTCCGTGAACCTTCATCCTTTTAGGGTAGGAAGCGTTTGGGGGTTGTAGGTGGGAGGAACCGAGGGAACATTTAAATATATTCTTTGGAATTTTTAAATATGTCTACCTTGTCTGACATTAGGAGTACTGGCTGTTTTACATTCATTAGAAATACCGAAAATGATTCTGACTGTCTGTCTGTATTCCAGTGAGATACACAAGAATGCTTAAGATCTTGTCCAAGTCTACTGGCCTGGTGTTTCACATGGGCCAGACCAATCAAGCCATAAGCAATAAAAGGACAGTGGCAGAGGGCAAACAAAGAGCTGAAAGGGGAGGGGCAGCATTGTAGAGGCGATGAATGGTTAAAATTCGGCAATGTGTAAACCAACCTGGGAGTGGGGTGTATGTGTGTGTGTGTGTGTGTGTGTGTGTGTGTGTGTCTCTCTCTCTCTCTCTATGTCTGTGTGCATGGGAGTGAGTAGTGAGTGATTCTGAGTGTGTCAGGGAGGGGTTGGTTATGTTCAATAATGTCTGCCATGAGGCACCCACAGTAGCCTGATTCTAATTGAATTAAACTCCCATTTATTTGCAGAGGCCTGAGCAACAGGCTGGAAAAAAGAAAGCTTCAAGGTTTTCTCAACCGCTCAGAGGGCCCACCTTTACTCGACCTGTACAGATCCACCATCTGTACAACCCTGCACACATGTTCCTCCTCCTCGACAAATGTTCTGGGCCCCCGCCTCCCCAACGCAGGAGCCAAAAAAAGGGGGGGGGGGGGGGGAGAGGCAAGGCACACAAAAGCTCCCTAGGCTGCCCTCAGGACTGAAAATGAAATGAAAAAAACAACATATATTTATAAATAGAAATAACAATATCCTAAGATAACCGGCTCAGGTGAGATCGATTTCCAGCTAAAGGTTCCTCTGGCTGCTGACATACGTCAAGCAAAGGAAAAGGTTAAAATTAGAAAATGTAATTTATTTGATAATTTCCCAGAATAATTAGTGTTAATATGGGTTAATTAATATGCAAATCTCTCAGCAGATGTTCTGCAGCGGGTCCTTGCTACGAGAGAGAGAGAGAGTGTGTGTGTGTGTGTGTGTGTGTGTGTGTGTGTGTGTGTGCGTGTGTGTGTGTGTGTGTGTGTGTGTGTGTGTGTGTGCGCGCGTGTGTTTGTGTGTGTGTGTGTGCGCGTGTGTGTGTGTGTGCGTGTTTTGTGTGTGTGTGTGTGTGTGTGCCTTTGCAGCCTCTACTTTCTCCTGTCTGATTTTGGCTGTCACTTATTGGCTATAATTACTGTAACTAACCAAATACACACAAAACCTTTCGGAGGAGGAAGGATGAAACACTTTCCAGTTTGAGTCGTTCATCATGGGCAAACTGGTACTTTGCTCACATAAAGGGAGACAATTTCAAATTTTCTTTGACTATAGTATAAAAGCCCTTTTTAGGCTTCTTACCAATTTTCCCAATGAATGCAGCAAGCGGGTACTTAAACTCTTCGAAATGTGTGTGCCTTTGTACGTAAATGTGTACAAATGTAAATTGTATAGTAATCATTACTGGGAATACCAAGGGAGCACCACCTGCACATCAATGTCGATGTTGGACTGTTGACAAATCACCTATGCCTGCTCAATTTATGCAGATATTTATAAGCAGATAAATAATGAAATGTCCTGGAAAAGGAACAGGGGATCAAAGAAGTAAATGAAGGGTGCTTTATCCAGAAGAATCAGGTTTCCTATCAAATATTAATTTCACCCCAAAAAGCGCTCAGCTGGAAGACTCCCCTCAAACACACAAACCCTTGCTTTAGTTTGATTCACAATCAAAATATAGCATATAAATCCAATGTGTAAGGCACAGGGAGAATTCATCTTACAGTGTAACAAACTTCCTTTGGAATCTTATTATTTCTTGATATATTTCAGCTTCCTAGATGTTCTCAGCCTGCGAGCTGGGGTACAGTGCTCTGCTCTGGAGGCCTGCTCACTCAAGAAGAGAGTATCCATGTTCTTGATAGTGGAGTAGTGTGCTGCTATAAGCTGAGAATCTTATCTGGACCTGTCCTCTCTCTCTCACTCTCTCTCTTTCCCTCTGTGGCACTTTCTCTGTCGGGCCTTCTGTCTCTCCCTCTCTCTCCCTCTCCCTCTCCAGCCCTCCTCACCAGTTGCAAAGGGACACCATGGCTCGCTGCCACAGGTTCACGCCTCCCACCTCCGCCTCCCCGCCCCAGTGTGCCCTCCCCTCTGAATGTTCTTTTAGAAACACACATACACTGGCATCGAGAAATACACACATACACACACACATACACACACACACACACACACACACACACACAGTTACAGTTCCGTTCCAGGTAAAGGAATTTGCTGACGGGGCCAGAGTAGGGCCAGGGACTGATGTTGGTTTCATGTGAGGGGACGGGGGGGGGGGGGGCAACAAATTGATAGTCACAGCACAGTGTTATCAGCTAGCTGTTTAATATGACCTGACTGTTGCTCTGTCTGTCTGTTGTTGCTGTGAGTGAGCTCAGAGAGCCAGTGGGGCCTTGCACCTTGTTTACAGCCAACAGCATAACACCACTAGTTCTCCCTTTATGCATCCACGCATCACTGTCATCAATCACAGTCTACTGTACTTCAAGTGAGTGCTGCAGTGTGAGCGCCCGTGTGTGTGTGTGTGTGTGTGTGTGTGTGTGTGTGTGTGTGTGTGTGTGTGTGTGTGTGTGTGTGTGTGTGTGTGTGAGGGGGGTAGCATGTGTGCGTGCATGTTTGTCAGAGAGAGCCAGAGAGAAAGAGAGATGTTCTTCCGAACGTGTCTTCAATCACATTTCTATTTATCAGGGACAAAGAAAGGAAAGGTGCGTCACGAGGAGTATCATCTAGTCTCACCAAGGCCATAGAGCATGACAGAGTGACTGCAGTAGATGTCAGAGACCTGGCTCGACAAACTCTCAAATCTATCAAATTGACAAAATAGAGCCTGTTGTTGTTGGATACAGGTCATATTGATAAGTCATAACCTTGTCATATAAGGCAGACCTAACAGGAAGTCGTTTTAGCAGAAGATTTTGCTTAAAAGGACATAGTATTTAATACAACTAAAGTGAGGATGGTCTGTGGAAAAAGCAGCAATGGTTGTTTTTTTAGCTCAAGGACCATATGCCCCATTTTAATAAAAAAAGGAATCCATGAAAATAAATTACTTGCACTAAGTATATGCAAATTCAAATGTAAGCAATCAGTGAAAAATTAATTTAGCCAGAACTGATTAAAAGATTTAATAAATCTATATACAGTATTGCTTCAATCTGATATTGTAAATGTATTACACTTCCTGTAAGATTAATTAGCATGCTACAATAACATATTGCACTGCCAGAATGGATTACTGTAGGTTTTTGTTAATACCAGCTAAGCAGAACCTGAGTTGTAATTATGCACTCTTACAAAGTCATTTGATGGTGATTTCCTTACAATGTGAATAAAACAGGTACAAAAAAAAGTCACAAAACGTATAGGCCTGAGGTTAGTTCATTTTTATTTTGCTGGCCTTTGAGAAGCTAAAAAAGCTCAAATCCTTTCACAAGTCTGACAAGTTGAGTTGTTTTGTGTTCCCACAAATGCGTCTCACCTTTCCTAACTCGCCATAACTATTGTACAGACCCTGAGAGAAGCAAATGGGTCAAAACAACCGTTTGTTCTGGTCAAGGTTGTTATGGTTTCCTGTCCAGGCGGCTGTAGCCTCCAGCTACATTTATCTCAGGAACACTGAGTTTGCACCTGAAGCCTAACACAATCTGTCAGTTTCTCTCTCTCTCTCTCTCTCTCTCTCTCTCTCTCTCTCTCTCTCTCTCTCTCTCTCTCTCTCTCTCACCCTTCTAAATCTCTCTCTCTCTCTCTCTCTCTCACTCTATATATATATATATATATATATATATATATATATATATATATATATATATATATATATATATATAAATATATATATATATATACCCCTTAGTCAAATACATATAAACTCAGTTTTTCACAATTCCTGACATTTAACCCTTGTGAAAATTCCCTTTCTTAGGCCAGTTAGGATCACCACTTTATTTTAAGAATGTGAAATGTCAGAATAATATTAGAGAGAAGGATTTATTTCAGCTTTCATTTATTTCATCACATTCCCAGTAGGTCCGAAGTTATACATATACACTCAATTAGTTTTTGGTAGCATTGCCTTTAAATTGTTTTGGGTCAAACTTGGGTCAAACGTTTCGGGTAGCCTTACACAAGCTCCCACAATTAGTTGGGTGAATTTTGGTCCATTCCTCCTGACAGAGCTGGTGTAACTGAGTCAGGTTTGTAGGCCTCCTTGCTCGCACACTCTTTTTCAGTTCTGCCCACAAATTTTCTATAGGATTGAGGTCAGGGCTTTGTGATGGCCATCTTGACTTTGTTGTCCTTAAGCCATTTTGCCACAACTTTGGAAGTATGCTTGGGATCATTGTCCATTTGGAAGACCCATTTGCGACCAAGCTTTAACTTCCTGACTGATGTCTTGAGATGTTGCTTCAATATATCCACATAATTTTCCTTCCTCGTGATGTCATCTATTATGTGAGGTGCACCTGTCCCTCCTGCAGCAAAGCACCCACACAACATGATGCTGCCAACCCGTGCTTCACGGTTGGGATGGTGTTCTTCGGATTGCAAGCCTCCCCCTTTTTCCTCCAAACATAACGATGGTCATTATGGCCACACAGTTCTATTTTTGATTCATCAGATCAGAAGACATTTCTCCAAAAAGTATGATCTTTGTCCCCAAACCGTAGTCTGGATTTTTATGGCGGTTTTGGAGCAGTGGATTCTTCCTTGCTGAGAGGCCTGGTTATGTCGATATAGGACTCATTTTACTGTGGATATAGATACTTTGTACCTATTTCTTTCAGCATCTTCACAGGGTCCTTTGCTGTTGTTCTGGGACTGATTTGCACTTTTCACACCAAAGTATGTTCATCTCTAGGAGACAGAACGTGACTACTTTCTGGTACCTTCAGGCATTTGCAAATTTCTCCCAAGGATCAACCAGACATGTCGAGGTCTACATTTTTTTCTGAGGTCTTTGCTGTTTTCTTTTGATTTTCCCATGAAGTCAAGCAACGAGGCACTGAGTTTGAAGGTAGGCCTTGAAATACATCCAGAGGTACACCTCCAATTGACTCAAATTATGTCAATTAGCCTATCAGAAGCTTCTAAAGCCATGACATTATTTTCTGGAATTTTCCAAGTTGTTTAAAGGCACAGTCAACTTAGTGTATGTAAACTTCTGACCCACTGGAATTGTGGAACAGTGAATTATAAGTGAAATAATCGGTCTATAAACAATTGTTGGAAAAATGACTTGTGTCACCGACTTCCCAAAACTATAGTTTGTTAACAAGAAATGTGTAGAGTGGTTGGAGTTGTAATAACTTCAACCGAAGTGTATGTAAACTTCCAACTTCAACTGTATGTTTACATTGCCAAAGCATGTGAAATAAACAATAAACAAAAGCGAGACGAAAAATCTCTCTCTCTCTCTCTCTCTCTCTCTCTCTCTCTCTCTCTCTCTCTATTAGATTCTAATGAACAAAAACAAGAGAGACATCTGTATTCACACAGTTTTAAACACTGCAGGAGACAGCTTGTCAAACTGACTAAACCCACAAGAGAAACACAGAGCGAAGTTTATTATTCTTAACTAAAATAATTTACTGTTAGCTAAAATGATGACCAAATTTAATTTATGACCTTTTACCACATTAAATATTACAGCTCTTTGTCGCCTACGAATGAACTGTGTCCAGCGTATGAAATAGAGGCTCACTGTCACAAGGTATCATCTTGGAAGACTTCCAAGCAAACCGGTATTGTTTGGGATTCATTGTCAGGGGCCGGGTTAGTTGAATTTTCCTGATGTGTATTAAACACAATGAACGAGGTAAAAAAAACAAAATTGGTGTGAAGGCACATTTTCTGAATCGCATCTGTGCTTTGAGCTGGAGAGACAGAGAAAGACAGAGAGAGTATAAAGAGGAGAATGAAAGAGAGAGAGAGAGAGAGAGAGGAGAGAGGAGAATAAGAGATAGAAGAGAAAAAGGTGAGAGAGGAGAGAGAGCAGAGGAGAGAGAGAGGAGAACGAGAGATAGAAGAGAAAGAGGTGAGAGAGGAGAGAGAGCAGAGGAGAGAGGAGAACGAGAGATAGAAGAGAAAGAGGTGAGAGAGGAGAGAGAGCAGAGGAGAGAGAGAGTGTAGAACAAGAGAGAGGAAAGACTGCTCACTGTCATAAAACGCTGCCGGTCTGCCAGTCTGTCACCAGCTGGTGGCCAGGGGGAAGGGAGAGGGAAGGTAGGGGGTTTAGAAGGGTGAGGGATCAGGCCCCTCTGATGGGATAAAGATCAGAGGGGAGAACGGGAACCCATCCACCCACACAGGTGAGGACCAAGCCAGGCAGTGGGAGTAAGCAGGGCCCCCCCACCCCCCCACCCCGGTCTGGTCTGCATGGCCCCCAATCTGATCTGATCCAGCCTGGGTCTCAGCCTTTTCATTCAGATGCTAATGAGTGTGTAAATCACATCTGGTCCCCCCTCTGTGCCTGGATCTTTGTCACCTGAATAGCATCCCCACCAGGTATCAAACGAGCTGCAGGAAATGGGCCTCTTTTCATCCCCTCATCCCCACTTCCCCACCAACCTCTCTCCACCTCTCTCCAATCAGCAAATGAGCGGCGGGCAAACCCCCTGACAACGGGTGAACCCCCTGACAACGGGCCCCAGCAAGGCTCTGTGTCCTACAGGGAGAGAAACAGCCTCGGGAGACTCAGAGGGACACAGACACTGGACCTGATACTGTTACCATTTCCCAATTAGTTAGAGCAGCCAGGAGGATGTGGCTTCCACGAGGACACCAGGAAACACATTGGATGCAAAAACTACGATGCTCTTATTTTAACAGAGACATTGTATGACGAGTCACATAGATTTCAGAACCATGTGTACTGCATGCGAGATGAGTGGCGTTCGTCGTAAGTAACCTCTCTCTCTCTCTCTCTCTCTCTCTCTCTCTCTCTAGAACTAAATGAACAACATCATCACACGTCCCAGCCCATAAGTTATGGATGACGTGGGTGTGTGTAAACACTATCAGAGACAGATTTTCTCACATTGTCTGCCTCCTACCTACTACTTCCATATTTCACCTGCCTTTTCACCACCCAGAGCGGAACCTAAACCTTTAATTACATCACAGGAGGGTCTCCTCGTCCCCACAGTAGCAAAAAAAAAACAGAGCTGCTTCTTACAAGTCAATTCTAATGATGATTTCTGACCAACAGAGCAGCCAATCCACAGGAGGACCCACGTGACACATGGGGACCCCTTAAGGGTCTTTGTCATGCTAAACACACCTTTATCAGACCTCATCTTGAACCAGGATGCTTCGACAAAACACACCCCTCTAGTTTATTACGTAACAGAGAGGTTTCAACACGACAAAGAGCCACCTTCCATCCATTCACTCTGTTCCTTCATCATTAGAGTTTAAGAACTGCTTACTGATGTTGCCGTTACAACGTAGTACTTCAAAAAACAAAAAAAACAACAACAACGTCATACCGCAAATCAAAAGTTTAAAGTCATGCCGTGACTTTTTCTGACATACGGCGTCGAACAAATGCAAAACAAACGTTGTCTTTAAAGTGCACATAGTCCATCAAATCTGCAATACCTGAGGCAATTTTGTTTTTGCAGTCGGTTTTTAAAATAATAAAGCACTTTTGTTGAATATTGACAAAAACATTCCCTCTTGCCTGTCAGTCCATGAAGAAAACGAGCCATCATTTAAAAACAGTTGTTTTTCCACACAAACCACACAGACCCATTTCCCTGTCAATTACATGCAACCTTGGCTACGTACCATATGATATATAGAACATGCTTGTGCCTCTTACATAATTGAGCCGTTTCTTTGGCATAGATGATGTGGAAAGGGACCTGGGAAACTTAACGCCGCGTGCATACACACTGTGAGTTACTTTTGTCGTAAAAGAGTATAAAAGGACATTTTAGCGCCGCCTTAGCGCTACCCTTGGGTTCAGCCTCCCTGTGTTTCTGTCAATCTGTTTCCTTTTTTGATCAGGAGCATGAAAGAGTGAGCATGTGTGAATGCTGCAGGTACCTGGGGTAATGCAAGGTGCTAATTAGCTCAGCGGGATAATTGATGTGTAGATTACACCGCGAACAAATGCTTCGACTTGTTTGTGCTTCTCACTTTTACCCTGCTTGCTCCCTCCCTCCCTCCCTCCTCCCCTTCCCTCCCAACACCCCCTCTTTACCTCAGCGTTAATTAACAATTCACCTGCCTTGTTAAGAAGATGGCAGGGCATGCCATGGCTGCCAAGGCAGCAACGCAAAGTGGTTCGTAGGAGGAGGAGGGGGATTCAGCTTCATCAGGTTGAGATACCTTACTTTCTATAGTCGACGTCAACCCCGGCTCTATTCCCTGTGGCAATAAGCCCGGCCTGGGGAGACAAACAGCAGCTATAGCTGTTATATACTCAGAGGCGAGAGAGCATTATAAAAGAGCAAGACGAGCTCATAGAAATTCGAAAAGGAAACCATTTCTAAACGAAAGAGCATTCCATTAGAGTGTTTCCAATAGGCCTCCATTGTTTTGCCCTCTATAATGCTATTTCCTTCATCTTTTGTCTTTGGGAAACTATTATCAGCTAAAGCACTCACAGCAGCCTGTGAATACATTCTGTAGAGGGGGTTTGAATTCGTTCATTAACAACTGAATATCGGCTAACACATTTGCTGAGGCTCGCTAATAAACTAATAATGACTGTTTCTTTTAGTTGGGGAATTGGAACGAGGGAAGACATTAAAAATGTGCCTGAGGTTCGGTAAGACAGAAGAAGAGGGAGAGAGGGAGAGAGAGGGAGAGAGAGAGAGAGAGAGAGAGAGAGGGAGAGGGAGAGGGAGAGAGAGAGAGAGAGAGAGAGAGAGAGAGAGAGAGAGAGAGGGAGAGGGAGAGGGAGACTGGCCCATTAGTAGGACAGATGTGAAGGCAAAAGGTGAACAGTTTAAATGTCGCCTCCTCACCTCCCTGCCAACCGGCAGTAATTTGTCTCCGACTAGTTTACAAGTTAAACACATTATAGTGCTTATATAGTCTCATGTTGAGACCGCACCGACACACACACACACACACACACACACACACACACACACACACACACACACACACACACCTCTGTCACTGCCTGCGAGCTATCACCATTTCTCTAAGACACACAATTTGGACCAAAGGACGAGAGCTAAGCCAGGCAAAGCATTAAGCTTATTGTTTCTTGATACTTCCTCAAAGTTCCTTGTAAACGTCCTTCTCTCTCTTTAAGACCCCCAGTGACTTAGCTTTTATCAAATGTTCATCTAGACCGGAAGTCATATTAATTCTCCTTTCCCTGTTAGAGCTCTCTCAGGCAGAATGATTTGTACAATGTAAACTAGAGGAAATGTGCTGTGGGAGAAGACTTCCCTACTGGCCTCGTTTAACTCTATACCTGCTACGAAACTGCTTTTAACCTACACTTTACACTTTTTCACAGATTAAAAGGAAAAATGAACTACAGAAAATAAGGATGGGACGTCTATGCACTTAATTATCTACAATATAATCCCTAAATATTCCTTAATCATGGTATGTTTTCTTCATACTGTATATATTTTTTTCTCCGGTTTTTCTTTTCAAGATAAAAGATATGTGGGGGAAATGATTGGATATATTATTAACTTCTTTACACGTCCTCAGTGTGCCTTTTCTCAGACAGATAGATGACTCCGCCCTCCAAAAGGTTCGAGAAGCAGAGAAGCTTATTTGTACATATTTGAGTCAGACAAACTGGCAGTTTCCGTCACCAACCTGATAATTCTCCCCAACATCCCTCACCCACCCTGGCCTTTGTTTTCCCTCCCTGCCTTTTTCCTGTCGCCATCTCGGTATTTAATCTTATACAGACAGGCGGCACGGAGGGTTTACTTTCCCCCTCAAAGACAGGGTCGGCTACGCAAGCAGGCAGGAGGAAGAGAATGGAGCTAGGAACTTGCTAGGGACAGACAGGGGAGTTTAGCAAGAAAGGCACAGGAAACCTGTCCTGTGCGTAACTTTTAACAAAAAAAACTTTCATCTTCCCAAGACAGTGCATTTCCAACTGAGTTTCTCCTTTGAACTATTACCTGATAAGGAAACTTTCCTTTTTTTTCTCTTTCGGGAGCCACAGAATGAAAAGGGGGGGGGAGCATCCCCCCTCTGTATACACGTTAAACCTCTCATCGCTTTGAACACGAGCTACAGCTCCTTTTATCCCTGCAAAACCAGTTTCCTATGGTTATTAACTCCTTCAAACCAGGTAATTACAGCTGTGGTAAACAGAGCTGTGGCAGATCAGAGAAGAGTCGCAGCTCAGGACCCACTTCACATTTGCAATCATACGCCGCCTTAGACTGCGTCCTTAATGGCACCCTATTCCCAATACAGTGCACTACTTTCGCCCGGGGCCCTGGTCAAAAGTAGTGCCCTAAAGAGGGAGCAGGATGCCATTGGGGGGATGCAAGCTCTACACTTAGTGCGTTAGGTAGTTAACAGGACAGAGGTAATAATGCCAGGCTGCTGCGGGATCCATTTGTGGATAACTGCTCCGCGGTCTAATCCATTTAAGTCACGAGGTCTCTGTGTAAGGAGGGAGCTGTGTGTGGAGACGGTGAGAGGGGAGAGCACCCATGGGTATATCTGATGGGTGGGTCATAAATCACATGGAGAGAGAAGTTTTTAAAAAGTGGAGCGCAGGCTCCCACAAGTGAGGAGTGGATGTGGGGAACACCCCTCAGAGGGAGAAGGGAGAGACTCTGAGCCTGAGACAAACACGGGGTCAATCAACACTGGGTTAAAACAGCAGTGAGCCCGGAGGAGTGGAAGGGGAGCTGGATTACTACCCCCGTGCCCCTCTCTCTCTTTCCCCTTCCTCTGCTCTACCCCTGGATCCTCCCCTCCTAGCTGCACTCAAACACATTGAGAGAAGGAGAGATGTTAACCCAAATAAAAAGAGGTGAAGTATTAGTTTGCCTCTGGCTGATCTACTGTAACAGGAAGTCCAAGGCACTTTCAGCGGTGCCCTTCATTTATTTATCTTTTTCTCTCTCTCTCCCTCCCTCCCTCTCTCTCTCCACTTTCTCGATTGTTGTTTCAGTTAATGAAAACAAAGAGGTGACGAGACATTTTATGGTGTCCTTGTGACACACACGTCACACACTCCCACATGGGTCAGACAGGAAGGGCCAGTCTGACAAGGTCCCTAAATGTTCTGGCAGTTTTTAAAATCTCCCAGATACTGATATAATATATATGTATGTGTGTGTGACTTTTCTAACATGAAAACACTAAATCCTCTGTAATGGACAGCTCGTACATCCCCGGGGCTTACACAGGGCAAAGATAGAGCTTTCTGTTGATTCTTGTGACAGACAGAAATCAATTTGATTGGCTCCACCATTTTGTGTAGCTGCTGTGTGGTGTTTCAAAGGCGCTATATATGTGTCTGTTTGTTTCTTTTCTTGTTCTTATCTGTTTTGGTCGGTGTGAGGTGTGACAGAACGAACGGGTAACCAGTTCCCCTTTCAACTGTGTTCACAGGGTGACAACCACCCAGCCGATCTACTGCAGAGAGGGAACTAATCATGCATTGACACCTTGAACCGTTCAAGTCTCTCTCTCAGAGAGTAGGGACCACATCTCTCCCCCTGCTTGGCCTGTTCGCTCGCTGTCACTGCCACAAATTGGCTTCAAACTTGAATCCAAGGTGCCAGAGAAACATTACACAGACAAAGGCTTGAATTCCGCCCAGGGCCTAATGTGTCAAAATCCTTACCCTGCACTACAGAGGAATAAACCTCTTCATTATAGCTTGTTATGGACTCTATTGTACATTTGCTTTGCCGATACCCTAGCTCGTTAGACTCGGCCGAAACTGAAGCTCTTTTCCTATTGCTTTGGTAAATGTCTGTGGATCGCCACAATGTTTGTCTGTGTCTTACTTGAGAGCAGGATATTTAGCTACAAAATCACGTGGGGGGGGGGGGGAAAAACTGAAACATTTCTGACAGAAAATGATGCTCTCATTTACCCGCAAGAGCAATTCTCAATAGGGTTAAAAAGAAAAACTTTCAAAAAGAATGCAACAAGGGCATACCCAACCAAAACAGACAGCTGCACCGTTCGGTAAACAGTCTACCGCTGACGGAAAGCTGTCTGTAATTAGACAAAGTAGTAATCTGGTTCTGACAGAGAGGATTATATTTGGTCCCGGTGTGTCTGGGGAAGCCGATTTCATTTCCTGGAAAAACCTTTCCTTCCTCCCTCTCCTCAGATCCTCCACAGTTACCTGACTCAGCTGCTTGTAGGAATCAAATTCAGTCAACAGATAACAGCTAATCATTTGTCACCCTGAGAAGCAATTCCCTGCGATTGCCAAGGAAGAGTGCGCCACTTTATTCCCGCGCTCTGTCAGATGGCGAAGAAATTGCATTCCGCCGCGCCGCGCCTAACCTCTTGCTCTCCAGAGTCACCCGTAACAACAGTTGACTTCATCAGGAGGACGCCACCATGGCCAACCCTGAACAGCATCGATTCAGGCGAGGCCCACCCCTGGCCCCCTAAGATCCCCTACCAAACCCCCAGCCGCACCCCTTCCAACCCCCAGACTACGCAACCCAGTGGAAATACAGGCAGACTCCACACAGCTGTTCCCTTCCAGTATTCCTTGAGGTGTTACACCGTGTCGCTCCTACCTACTGTCTTAATCAACTGATCGTCATCGCCATAGCTACACTATCAAAGTAGCAGAACATATCCTGGAAACAGAATCCGCATTCCAAAAGAGAATGCGTCCATGTTTGTTGGGACTGGAAGTAGCTTAGGCTGCTTGTTGCAGAGAGAACTGTCAGGGCTTTGCTTTTTCATGTGACCTGAAAAGAATTGACGGTTTTCAGAGCGAGAATTTTTTATTTTATTTTATTTTTCCCCAGGTTCATAAGGGTTTTTAATTTGTGTTTGTTAACTGGCTCCTGGAATACAGCCACACAGCTACTTAATTACATTACACATGGCATGGAGATGTTCGTAGCAGGCAGAAAAAACACAACATTGCCAGCGTGCAAAAGTACCTTTAACAACTAGCAAATGTAGTGATTTATTTGAAAGGGACCATTCTATTAGATTAGCAATGGCATATTAGCGACAATTTGGTAAAAGAGGCTAACCGAACAAAAGATCTGTGAAACGGCAGTGTCTCGGAGAGAGTGCTCATGTTGATTACGTAATGCTACGCCTGTGTGTTGCAGATAAGAACCAGGTACAGATACGGGACCGGATGGTTTGTAGCCTACAGTATGTGTGTCTCGGTGAGTACAGGAGAGAGACAGTTGGAAGGAAGGTCAGAGGAATGAAACATCTTGTGGAGTTTTTTTGTTTTTACTAAGAAAAGGGAATGAGTCAGCTCCTTCTGTCAAACAAGTGTCTAAAGCACAAGCAGGAACTAGTGAACCTAAGACCTTCACAAGGCCTCACCGTTTCACACTGTAATATAGGGTGCAACATTTCTGTCTGTCTTTAAATAGTGTATCTACAGTACTGCAGATATTTCTAGAAGTAGATGAGTTATCATAAATGACTCACTACAGCCTCCATGTAAACGATAACTAATGGCTTGCCTTTGCGTAGTAAACGAAGTCAGAAATATAATGCATCCACCACTGAATATTTAGAGGATTTTCTTCAATAATCAGAATATTTGACTATTTCCAAATATTTCCACAAATTAATTGATGTAGGTTTTAGCTATTGTGCTGGGAGGAAAGAAAACGTCTCTGAAATGTAAGTAGTCTGCAAACAGACACAAATTCCCAGGGAAAAGTCACATTTTCACAGGTTAGACTAAATAATGTATGCATTCATTCACTTTGGCATGATGAAGCAATTTTAGCCTTTACAACCCAGGAATACTCAGGAGGAACAAGGCCCAGCTTCCTGCATGGCTGAATAATTCAAACATCCAGGTGGAAGAGTCTCAGAATACTTCTGGTTCCACAGAGGAAGAAGCAGAGGTTTCGATTGGCTAATACCTAGGAGAGTGTCCAATGAAATCTCACCAGATTTGCCTCTTCAGACAGACTGTAGAAGAATATATTTTTTGGGTGAGAAGACAGATATTGACACAAGATAACGATGAACATCTGTGTCCATGACTACAATAGACATGGTTTAGGAAATCAAATGTAAGAAACAGAAGAAGAAAAAGAAACGACGAAAAAAACACAAACGTGGCGAAATCTAAGGTGTTGAAATGAGAGAAGGTTTGGTTACCTCTCCACTCGGTCTGTCGGTCGCAGAGCGTCAGAAGTCAGAACCCAGATGAAGGTTAAAAATTGCATTCTGACTCAGTGTGTGTGTGTGTGTGTGTGTGTGTGTGTGTGTGTGTGTGTGTGTGTGTGTGTGTGTGTGTGTGTGTGTGTGTGTGTGTGTAAAAATGGCATTGTGAGTCAACACCCTGCTGGCTTCTTGTCAGGTTTCAATATGTGCCACAGGGAAATTCATACGCCTTCTCTCTCCCAAATCTGTGAGGACATGCTCAGGATCACTCCCAAATCACTGCTGCCTAGGAGTTGCTGGAGTTCAGGTTGCCCCTTGGAGAAAGAAAATGCTTCAAAAAAATACATTCATCCTGAGTGAGGGCAAAAAAAATCTACACAAAAATAGAATTGAGGTGTTTCAGACATCAAACAAGATGCTGTCTGGCGGTTTTGATGTGGTACATGGTCTGGGGATGGATGGACAACTAGTTGGTTTGTGCTCTGAACAGATGTCGGCCTCCAGGACGGAACTGTGTGGGGGATTCGGCGAACCTAAAGTGAGCACGTTAAAAAAGGGTATTAGCTCATAGCTCACTATCAGAATCCCGGGACAGCTCAATCCTAAATTAAGCCTATGGTTGCCAAAGTTCACAATGAGCTGAGGTGTCCAACAAGCCTTCACGAGTGAGCTCACCAAGGAGAGAGGAACACCTTTATTATTACAGTTGAAATCTTAATAACAGCAACACTTGAATTGTGGTTTCATTATGGTTTGAAACAATATAGAAACTAGAGAGGGAAGAGAAAAGGGGGAGAAGGAGGGAGAGAACAAATGGAAAAAGAAAACAATGGTTAACCGGACTAGAGGAGGGATGTGTAAGTCTGTTTATCCTTCTACCTCATACTCAACACCCAAACCGGCGCTCAATATTTACTGCCCTTGGTGGCCAAACAAAGAGAGGTATGTCGTCAGAAAGTAATAAAAATCAATAAAGCAGGAACCCCCCCACCCCCCCACCTGGCCAAAGGGCCCTAGTGATAAGTTGTATATGTTGTAAAAGCTCGGATCATTTTCCACATCCAGGCAGCTAGGCCCTGGCTTCCTACGCCAAGACAGAGCAGCGCGAGGAGAGTGGGGCTGCTGCTGCAAGGCCACCTGGGAGGGCCTGGAGCAACGTGGCTCATCCCACAGTTGTCTGGATGCCAGCTCCATTCCATCAGCGTCCGTCAGTACCGGAACGCGGGATCACGCACTCGGCAAGGAGCAGCAACTGGACACCTCTGACCCCGTTCCCTGAACCACCCTGCCGCTACGAACCTCGACCCCCAACCCAGTCACCACCTACTCAGCCTGGCAGGTCTTCATGGAACCTTCACAAACTGTTAAAAAACTTCACAGGTCCCCGGGGATGAGTTCTTGCATGGCGGACGTGGTGGAGGTTGCCTTGACTAATTTAATAGTCAGGTTTCCACACTCACCCGTGGTGGGTGACCTCCCTCCCTCCCTCCCTCCACACGCACACACACACACACACACACACACACACACACACACACACACACACACACACACACACACACACACACACACACACACACACACACACACACACACACACACACACACACACACACACACACACACACACACACACACACCTTCTTCTGGCTTAGGCAACTGGCAACATGTGGCAAAACAACGTAAAAAGCTGTGTTCCAACAGTGGTTTTAAACTAAACCTTGAATCATTCAAATACTAGGCCTATATGGCGTGTATTTGACCGAAGATCAGAGGAACCTTGTCTCAACTCTTATCCAGGAGAGCCTGTTACTGTAACCACAACTAAAGGGCAGGTGAGCAGCTGGATGCTGTTGTAGAAGACTGTCATATTTAACTTCTCAGTGGTCTGAGGATCCAGGCTAACACATTGTGGGGGTGTGGTCTGTACCGCTGGGCTGGAGGCTTGACTTGCTGTTCATTCCTGGCATGCAATCGGTGTTAAAAGCTCATTCGATGGGGAGCATTGCGCTCTCACAGCAGTTTGGTTGGAGCGTAAAACCTGTAAATTCAGATAAATTTTTTTTTACAAAAAAGGTGTGATAGGTCCGCACTCAAAACGATGTCGCATACGTTTATTTGATTTCATTTCGAAAACGATTTTCACTGCATCAGGGATAGCAGCGTACACAGATGTTTCGGCTTCGCAGCCTCCTTCAGTGTGTAGGTGCTAGGAAGTCAGCTTTTATGCAACGTCTTTTCTTTTTTTTCAAGTGCGGACCCCATCACTCCTTTTTGTTTACGCAATCTGTAGACAGTCTTCAGTGGGCTGTTCTTTTCTCTCACAGGGGCTGCTTCCAAAATGGCACCCTACTGGCCTATGCGGCGGACTGCAAAAGTAGTGTAGTGAAATTGGGAATAGGGTGCCATTTGTGATGGGGCCGGGGTTTGGCCGAGGATAAGCCACGTTTGCCAAGTGAGATTCCTGGGATACGTTGGGCCCGCCCACACATACCCTCCTCATCATGAGTGGATAGGCTCGGGTCACAGATATGAACATGACCTCAATTCCGTGGGTCTCTGGAGCTGAGGACATTACAATGTAGGTGGATATCAGAATATCTCCACAGTGCATTGTTGCTCCCCTTGTGAACTGCATGAAGTGTATCCTTGGTTCACTGTGAACTGTACATTATCAACATAAATGCTGTAGGGATTTGACGTCATCAGCTATTTACCGACCAGGGATTATTTTTGGTGTGGTTGTTGTTGCCGTACACTTTTTGGTTATGAGCTAATTCCTTTCATCTTTCTTCATCTCTAAGTGTTACCTAAAGCTAGTAAACAACATGGGTCTCGTACAAGAAGACACGAACTGGGATTATTGAGCACCGTTGATAAATAAAGGCATCGATAACTCGGTCTCTGGACTTGTTTGGTTGAAAAGAGGCAACAGAAGAAGAAAACAAGCTGAACATTTGTAATAAGCACCGAGGCTAAAATATATCTCCTCCAAGTGTATCACATCCCATACAAATCGGCATTCATTAAGCCTTCCTCTGTCTTTTATCAGCTGCAGTGGGGAGAGAAAGAAAAGAGATTCAAGCATGATGTCTAATTACAGTCCCAAAAGGAGAGCTCCTCGCTCCCCCACTCTCGCCCCGCCTCCCCTCCAACCTTCCCCTTTCAGAGAGACAGAACATTTTGAGGACAAGGGCAGGCATTTTTGGGGAAATAAACATGACCCTTGTGAATTCTCCCAAGGAAAGGAGTGACTATTTGCTGTTGGCTCGGAAGGGCCTCGGAGAGAAAGAGAGGGAGGGAGAAAGGCTCTTGACGGTGACACCTCTCCTAGCAAAAAGACAAGGGGCTTTATCAGACAGAGGTTGCCCGTGATAGCACTCAGGCTACGGAAGTGCCACTCACTGGCACTTAAAGCTGTGCCACTCCATAGCCTCCATAACCCCTAAGAATAGCATAAAGTTCAGTTGATAAATGAGGAATTATAACACACCACAACTCTAGGCCTCCTTCCTTCTTGCAAGTTAGGGTGGCAGAGGAGAGGGGGGGGGGAAACTGGGTGAACAGAAGTTGTAAAAAGAAGCAAGAAGAGACTATTTGAAACTCTTCAATCTGATAAAGGATTATGACACAGATAATAAATATATTCAACCTTATAAATATTTTAGCTTGGCTACTCCCTGGGCTTAATGTGCTGTACAGCGTCTAATTAAGCATGTATCTGATAGATGCCACTACATAATGATGTGCTGATGTCTAGGGGGTTGGCCAGGAAGAGAAGTATCCACTGAAAGGCATGATTTGTAATAATGATAGCCATGATAATGATGCTACTACTACTTCAATTAAAAGTACTTACGAGTACAGCTGCTACGACTTCGACCAGTACATCGGCCACACACACACACACACACACACACACACACACACACACACACACACACACACACACACACACACACACACACACACACACACACACACACACACACACACACCACAGACCAAGTGATAGGCATTGATTTACATGGCTCAGTTACACTCTCTCCTCGATTAGATAGAACTACCTTTTTAGCAGTTAAAGGGGCAGTGTTATTTCAGTGCACCTAGTTGTGTAAATTTCCTGCTAAATTTTGCAGTAGTGAAACTGGTCTGAGTTCTGCTGATCAGGGCGGTTTGGCCTCCAGGACATGCTTGGCCAAGCACTATTTGAGCTGTGATACACTGACGCCGAGAACTAACGCACGCACGCACGCACACACACAGGCACACACACACACACACACACACACACACACACACACACACACACACACACACACACACACACACACACACACACAAACACAAACACACACACACACACAAACACTCGCTCCAACCAATGTCAGAATTCTAACACACACTTACACACACAAAACGGTAAGTGTCACGCTAGCAGTAAAATATATTGACGGACCAGGACAGAAGTGTGAAGTCCTGTGCTACTAAGTCACTCTAATAACAAGGACCAATAGCTCACCGACCCCAAAAATGTTTCCTTTTTTAGATAACGTATTTTTCAACTGTATGGGCCCTAATGTCATTGGTGAAAGCCCATAAAAGGCCTAACAATCACAATAAAGAAAGGAAACTTAGCATCGTTCTTACACAGGATCTAGAGACAATTTATAGTCCCTGATTACATTCAAAAATCACCAATCGTTCTCTACTCTGGGGAAAATTCAAATGTGGACCCACACTAGTTGATTCTTCTGAGCTTCCCTTTATTTAAGGGTCAACGGCGTTAGCAGAGTAACATTGAGAATGGCTTTTTCAACGCCCCTTGGTTCAAAATGTTGCCTATTGTCCCTTGAACTTCTGTTCCAGCTCCTGCATTAGCTCTGCCCTGAGTCCACTTAGACACGGTGGGAGAACGAAATGCTAGCGAGACAACAACAACCAACACGACTTCTTTGCTCAATGATTTTAACATTTGATTTGTGTGCTAACCAGCTGATCGACGCAGATTAACACATGTCATTGTCATTTTGGAAGCGTTCCGCTCCTCCGGCTACCTTTTAAAAGTGAAGCCTATAGACTAGGTTGTTGCAAGTGATCGGCACAGCGATGGGGACGACACGATCCCCTCCGCTCAGGTAGACCGTACACACACTGGACTTTTTTTTTTTAAACCACACCAGTGCATTACACTATTACACTGAGAGTGCAATGCCTGCAGTTTAATATCCCTCCCTCCCTCCCTCCATCCCTCCCTCCCTCCCTCCCTCCCTCCCTCCCTCCCTCCCTCCCTCTACATCAGTGACCTGGTCTGTGTCTGACAGGCTCTGCCCTGCTCTTATTTCTCTGGAAACACGGCTGCCAAGTACCCACGAAACAGGCCTTATGAGAACATCATTTACCTCAGATAAGGTGAGCTGCCTGAGTAGATAAAGCCAAGATAACACATCGTTTGAATGGAAAACGGACGCGTGGTGTATATGTAGGTTCTTTGGCGTTCGAAGCACTCCTTGAAGCTCAACGTTTCACTCTATAGTTTTCATATATATATATATATATATATATATATATATATATATATATATATATATATATATATATATATATATATATATATTGTAATGACATACAGTATATATATATATATATACTGTATGTCATTACAATATATATATATATATGAAAACTATATATATATATATATATATACATATCATATTAAATGTGCTTTAATTCTTTTTTCGTGGTGTATAAAAATGCATCTAGTACATACCGGTGAAATAAACAGTCAACAACTCAAATAAGGGTCAGTTAGCAGTAGTTTTAAAGCAGTGTTTGTCCATGCATGTTTGAGACCTCCTATCGCCTCTCGGTGTTCTAATTGCTAACTGATATTTCGCTACCAAGTGACCCAGTGACGCTCACACTGGAGGAAAGGTCATCGGCGAGTCCTGGATTTGATCGTCTCTGGCCGCCCGCGACACATCACCACATTACTCCCTGGAGCGCTCTCTTCAGATTGAAGGCGTCTCTCTATTTATCAGACGAGGATCCTTAAAATGTGTCAACCATTGACCAAGGTTCAGCAGGAGGTCATAAATACATGGATGGACCTTGACAGACAGACAGTTGGACACTTGGAGTGTCTCGCAGCTCAATAATAGAACTCGGATACATCCATCCATAGACGAGGAACAAAGCTGAAGTGTGGCACGCTCCATGGAAGAAAAAAGGAGGTATCCACCGCTGTCAATTTGATGTGTTTATACTTCCTGTTTCAAAGTATGTTGTCCCCCGGCGGCACCTATGGTGTGCCAGATGTGTGCCTCCTGCATGTGACCTGAGACGGCCCTGGAGCCAGGAGCTGGGGTAATTTCTCGCTCTCATTCTACACCGTCGACCGCGGCAGCTTCTTGAGGTGAGAGAAACTGACAGCATTAACTCTCCAGGGCAGAACTTTCCAGTCAAGTGGATCAGAGGACTGAAACATCGCTTATGAATAGTCATTAGGCCTTCATTACAAACCCCTCACAACCCACTTCTTCCCGTGCGCAACACAATGCCTTTTGTCATCTTCACAAAGGTGCATCGTTTAATTGCCAATTGATTTTCTTCCCTATATGACAACGTGTCACATAAGAAAATATAGCCCCGGCTTCCTTTAGGGGCAAGAAGTCAGCTGTTACTCTTGGCATCCTGGATGGCTGTCGAATAGTCCTTAGTGAAAAATATTTATAACAGAAAGAAGAGGATGCTTCGCTAACGAAAAGCTTTCAAAAGCTTGCATAATATTTATAATGTATAATATGTACTAGGAGGACCAATGCTTGTTTACATGTCTGTTTCACTCTATTTTTCAAGGCACTAACCTAAAAGCTGTGTTGGCTTATGGTTTTACATAGTGGAGGCAGACCACATCTTGTGTTTGTGTTCGGAGACAGTAGAATGTACAAACATGTCCATTCACTCAGGAATATAACCCCTCTCGGTCCATGACACTGAGAGATGTGCCATACCTATTTGTCACCATCATAAATAAAGGACAAATGCCCTGATCGCAATGGAGGCAAGCTATCAAAAGATGTTCAGGTTAACATTTTGGTGAGCATTTAATCAGACAGCCTTTCAAACGTATCTTTTCGACATCCCCCTTTGCTGTCATCCTGTCTTACCCTCCTCGTGAGCGTGCAAGGTGGAAAGGGTATGGTACTTCCCTCCTGATGCACAGTGTGTATAAACCTATTTGATATGGCAAACGCTCAACATTCTTCCACATCCGTCCTGTTGTTGTTGTTATAACTCTACAGGTGTTCTTTACTAAAGAATTGGAGCGTGGGCGCTCCCGATTGCAATGACATACAGTATCCAAATCAACAGGGTTATCAGTCAGGTGCACTTTGCCTGGCTCCGTCTCCTGGGAACACCAGTATTGTGTCAGCCGGGCAAAATATTAGAACGTCACCATATTTGCAGAACAATTTCATCTGCCTGCCTGCGCTGAACGGATTGAGTCTGAGCCTGCCTGCATTCGTCTAGCCTGCATTCAAACGTGGGTAAATCAACACAGTTCCCCTTTGACACAAAATGCAGTGCGATTACCGAGTTGGTACAGCCTTAATAGGCTGAATAATGAGAGAATTTCAGAAATGCACAAGCGCCATTATAGCCCAACAATAAGAGCGAGGAGTGAGTAAACCAGCGCAGGGCAGAAGGTAGGCGTGGGGATATAATGAGGCCAGTGTTGTAAGTAATGTACTCTCCATTGTGCTACCATGTAAATGCTGCTACCCATTTCTTCTTCACATTCAAACACACACAGCCCCGGATTTAAACCCAGTCTCAATCTGAGATTTTTTTTTTCTCTCTCTCTCTCTCTCTCTCTCTCTCTCTCTCTCTCTCTCTCTCTCTCTCTCTCTCTCTCTCTCGTCAGTGACAGAAAATGGCACCAGTCTTGCTTCTTGAAAGCAAACATTAAAGCTCATCGGATGAGCTGCAGGTGTGTCACTGCCAGACTCGTAAACACGCCACTACTTACATATTTCCCCCTCCGAATGACAATTAAGGTCAGTGAAATAATTGCAGTCCTTTATAATCCTCGCTGCTCTAACTGGGAATGATAGGGAGGAATGGACATTCTACTCCTACAGTGTTTGGACTTCTCTTCCTTGGTTGAGGTGCTCCTCCTTTCCCTGGTTTCCTACCGTACCAAACACTGTCTGTGAAGCCCTGTGTCTCGTATACCTGACAACCCTCTTATGCCATTACAGGAAAATGTAAACAATTGCAACGTCATCATTATCGGCATTAATTATATTGACATTTCGCAAGACAATATTTGTCTTGCCATTTGAAGTATGTGTCTACATGATACCGAATTATGTCGCGCCTCTCACAAATCAGGTCTTGGGACGGCTCAGTCATTTTCTCATTGGCAAACGGCTGGCGGAGCGCAGCATTTCAGCTAAAACAATCAAAACCTCTTCTACTCTACTGTCAAGAGGCAGGAGGCACTTTGTGAATAGACACATGCATCAAAAGATCTGCCAAATAATTGTCTGTTTTTATTAATAAGTCCCAAGTATTGCTGTTGGACAAGGCCAGTAGAAGTGCCTTGGTCTGCACTTCTTCTTCTTCTGTCCTCCTCCAACAACTTGTCTGTTATTGTAACACAACGCAGGTGCAGGATTTAACAACACACACTTGGTCGTCTTGACGAGGGCCATAAACTGTGCTTGTCTATCAGGAGAGCTGTGCTTGTCTATTGGAGACAAGCATCCAGCCGTGCTTGAATATCTGTTACGGGTTTCTGGGCTTGGGCCTACGCCATCCAGGTGGATCACATTTAACAGCTAAGTTCCACCAATTCCCCATGAAGGAATGAAGAGAGAGCCCTCTCTTGTCCATGGAATCCCATAGAACTATAGTACCATTCCATAGAGCTCCGCGAGCCTGAAAACAGATGATCATGTCGGGCGTAAGACAGATGCTGCATATGACATACCAAGGAAGCTTTATAGGAGCCCTAATAGTACAGAGTAAAATGACAAGTTTGAAAACGGAGGCTTGAATCAATGCACTTTGTTTAAGAGTCTCTGTTCCATTTGTTGATGCTAATCTTTGCAGTACTTTTTTTTTACAAGCTGTTCATATTGATCGCTGCAGAGTGAGGATAGGAGGGAGGTGGTTCAATCACAATAACAGCATACCATTGTGAAGACGCGACAAAGAACCGTGGCTGTGTGCAGTATCTCTCACTCATATACCGTACAGCCATGGTGTTTAGAATGTTATCAAGTAGATACGGACTGAAATTGATAATATAATAGCCACTTATAGTAATTACCTTCGCAATTACCAAGGTCACCTAACAAAACGATGGCCGACATTTTGAGGACCCTAGCTGACACACGTTTACTGTGACACGATGTCATCCTCGTATCTTTATATATTTAAAGTGATACGTGGGATTTTTGAATTTCTTTTTTAGAAATGAATTGGTTTGTTTTCTAGTGTATGATAGAACTATGGGTTGTATATGCTGTACCAATTCAATAAAATTCATCTTAATTGTTTTAAATTGGGGAAATCATTGAACTATGAGAGAAACGCATAAAACTATTTATTTACTCTTTTTTTTGTGTTTTTTTTGGTTGAAAATGTCCTTCACTCTGTTTCCTTCACCCAAGCCCTTGATGCATGTCAACACGTCAGCCAAATTGGGATGACAACAAGTGAACTGTCACTCAGAGCACTTCAGCTTGCCCACTCCCAGATATCGAAACCTATTTGTATCAAGTCAAACATATTCATATAAAATTGTGTACACGCTTGAAGAACACTGCCCCGTTTTAGAATACAGAAAGAAAGGGGGGGAAAAAGTCACACAGCTGAGTCTGACATCTCTTTTATGACACGTTCAAGCTCGGAATTCAGTATTCAGCGCTAGGGCAACACTCCACACTCCGGATTCAAAATGTCAACATGAAACATAAACCAGCCTTTACAAACAAGCAACTTTTTTCAGACTAGAATTAACATGCTTATTAGGAAAACCACACAGCTAGCCAAGTGAGCTAGCCAATGGTTTTCCCAAATGCAGTGCTAGAGTAGAATATTACTCCCGCTATCTTTTAAAGGATCATTTGACCATCAAACAATGTTGGAGTGGGTTTCCTTTCACACACAAAGCCCAGTAATAAACGCTTGGCCTTTGTCTCACATACGCTCGGCTAGAAAGATGACCTCAGCTTCAAAACAATAAAGGCCCTGTAATGCACTCTCCAGAGCCCTATTGCACTAACTTTGTTTCACTTCAATACAATTTCTGAGAAATGAAAAAAAAAGGAAATACGTTGGACCTTAACAAGTCCTGCTCTATCACAAAGTGTGTCAAATCTGACACCAGGGCATACCAGTCAGAGAGGCTACAACAAACTGGGACTATAATAGGAGTGTAATGAGTTTCAGTGTGTGTGTGTGTGTGTGTGTGTGTGTGTGTGTGTGTGTGTGTGTGTGTGTGTGTGTGTGTGTGTGTGTGTGTGTGTGTGTGTGTGTGTGTGTGTGTGTGTGTGTGTGTGTGTGTGTGTGTGTGTGTGTGTGTGTGTGTGTGTGTAAGAGCGAGAGGGGGGAGATTGAGAGAGAGAGAGAGAGAGAGAGAGAGATCAACATAGAGAGAGGGAGAGTGTGACTGTGCATTTGGTGTGTGGCGGTATAGTGGTATTGGGGGGTGAAGCGGGGGGCACCCTGAACAGCTAAGAGGATCAAATATCTAAGCAAAACAAAGGCTGTGTCACAGGGGCGTTCAAGTCACAAGCTCTCTCACTCCTACAACAACAGACCCCCTCCCCCCCCCCCCCCAAATGTCTAGTCCCGTTGCCCCGACAGCGCCGGTCACAAAGAGACCCCAGATATTACAGAGAACAAAACAGCGGACAGATGTAGGTATTGTTATGCAGAGTATCTTCCTCTTCCCCCAGGGCTGACCGTTTCCACTAAACGTCAACAGTGAAAAACTCTTGATCTCTGCAATCTCTACCACTAAAGAGAACAACAAAATACCTAGCGCTTCCATTTTGACTTGGGCCTGTTCAGCAGTCTACACTCTAGATCAAGCCGACCCACTTTCTATTTCTGCACTTGCTAAACGCTTCTTTTTTGTCTTGGCCTTACAATAGGCTGATGGAGTCTGGACTAGGACAGTACGGCTTGCCCCCCCCCCCCCTCCCTCCCACCCTCTCTCTTCATGGTCATCTCGTAGGATCTGACCCGTGCCTGAAGTGACCTGAGATGAAGCTGTGTATTATTACAGCTGGGAGCCCAGCGAGACTCAGTGATAGGATGAGCCCTGATTGATTAAGACCAGATGGGCGTCGTCCACCGTCCACACATGGCAAACAACAGACATGGAAAGGCTGTGTCTACATTCCCGGAGTAACACTTACATTGGATGGTTTGATTTGATCGCGCTCCTCTATAGTAGTCAGAGCTGGACAAACGTTGTCTCCCATATTATCTTACTCCCTAAAACCGTTGATCCATCTTTGACAATAAGGGAATATTACTTACAGTCTATCTTGGGAGAGATATTTTTTTTAAAGCTTACAAATATTGTCCAAGCAAAAGGTTTTCTTTAAACCTGAAGTCCCTTATGGCCTTACTTACCATAGATAGGTTCACACCTGCTCGGGTTCAACCTGACCTGACTGTTGTGGGTCTGGAAGTAAAGCTCTCTTAAATTAGACATGACTCTATCTAATTGATGAATGTCATGCGGTCCAAGCCACAGTGTAAATCCTACCCCAGTCTAGACAGAATTCTTGACAGTCCTACACTAATGTCTGTCGTAGTCAGATGGGGAAAATGCAGAATGGCAAGGTAATTTGACGCAAGGCACTTCTCCCGGCGAGTAATATAATGTGGCAGCAGAAGCAGCTTTTTAAAGGAATCAATTAAGTTTTAAAAAGGTGTTCCCTGGGCTGGCCAGGGTGAGGAGGGTTATTATTCTAGAGGATTGAAGGGGGTGGGTGGGGGCTGGCGGGTGGTTGGGTGGATTCTCTGGAGGCAGAGCAGACCTCTGTCTTTCAGTGGCAGTGGTCTCCCAGCCCTCATCCTCCTCCTCACACAGCATGGTTTATTTCCTGCTCACGCTGTGGCCTTAAACTGCTACCTTCTCATTATAAATCTTCTCAGGTTTCACCTCCAAGTGTCTTGTGCTCCTGATCTCTGACTGGCGTTCCTAGCAGCTATGTATTACTCCGCGCTTGGAGGGCACTGATGAACTGCCCCCTTCTGCCCTTGCTCTGTCACACCCAGTTTAAGATGAGCTATCAATTTTCAAAGGGCTGCTGCGATTGGTTCGGAGGGGGGCTTTGAGATTGGGGCGCAGCGGTAGAGGGGGTAACAGGGAAAATCTGGACTTCTGGCTTCTGACTCTAGGGAGAGTAAAAGGGATGAAGTGGGTTCGTAACAGTTGGGTTCTGTTGGACTTTTTATAAAGCACTCCGTCTTCGTTACATATAAGGTAAAACTAACCACTTTTGGATTTCAATTGGTTACAACATGTAGCCTTCCCCATCAAAGAGGTGGACAGGAAAAAGGTGCTTCGACACCTAACATAGGCTACAACTGTTGTCTTCGGGCTTGGTTCTTACAAACACCTTAGCAAGCAACCACGTTGTCTTAAGGTTTTCCCTGTTTGATGTACTCATAAACAGGAGTCTTTTTTTCCAAAGATAGTCTACTGCCTCAGTGAGCGTAGACAATGTGTGTTGTACTCAGCAAAATAGCCATTGCTTCTTAAGCCTCAACCCCCTCTCTGCCCCCCCCTCTCTCTCCCCCCCCCCCCTCTGCCCCCCCCCCCCCCCACCCCCTCCCCCCCCACCCCCCTCCCAGTGCTTGCTAGGCTACATGGATACACATTAACCAAGAGGGGAACAGGCTAAACACATAACTCTTATTTATGCCGTTCAATTCAGCCTCAGCAATTCCGCAATTCATTTTCATGATCAATTACAAAACCTGAAGGCATCTGTAAAGCATTCTGTGTGACAGCACACACACACACACACACACACACTAGCTGTTCATAGTGTTTGCATAGTGTTCCTGCAGGAATACACTCAACTGCCTAATTTTCTTTTATGACATTTGTTTTGTGTTTTCCCCAGAGAGTTTGAGAGACACCTAGATGTTTGGTAATTACTGCAGTATTTCTGTTTGGTTGAGACTGGTGAGTTTTGAGATACACCTAGATGTTTGGTAATTACTGCGTGATTTCTGATTGGTTGAGACTGGTGAGTTTTGAGAGACACCTAGATGTTTCGTAATTACTGTAGGATTTCTGTTTGGTTGAGACTGGTGTGTTTTGAGAGACCTACATGTTAGGTAATTACTGCAGTATTTCTGTTTGGTTGAGACTGGTGTGTTTTGAGAGACACCTACATGTTAGGTAATTACTGCAGTATTTCTGTTTGGTTGAGACTGGTGTGTTTTGAGAGACACCTACATGTTAGGTAATTACTGCAAGATTTCTGTTTGGTTGAGACTGGTGAGTTTTGAGAGACACCTAGATGTTTGGTAATTACTGCGTGATTTCTGATTGGTTGAGACTGGTGAGTTTTGAGAGACACCTAGATGTTTCGTAATTACTGTAGGAGTTCTGTTTGGTTGAGACTGGTGTGTTTTGAGAGACCTACATGTTAGGTAATTACTGCAGTATTTCTGTTTGGTTGAGACTGGTGTGTTTTGAGAGACACCTACATGTTAGGTAATTACTGCAGTATTTCTGTTTGGTTGAGACTGGTGAGTTTTGAGAGACACCTACATGTTAGGTAATTACTGCAGGATTTCTGTTTGGTTGAGACTGGTGAGTTTTGAGAGACCTAGATGTTTGGAAAAGAAGAGAACATGTGAGGGAGCCAGGTACCAAGCTCCTAGACTTGACCTTCTACATTAATAACATACTTTAATGTAAATATATATATATATTGGCTAATGTCATCATTATTCAGTGCTTTATTTGAGATATTCAAACAAGCGAAACTCCCCTGCTTATGTGTTTCTCAACATTACTTCTCACAACATGTTAGATTTGATAAATCATTACTTGGTTCTCTGTGGAATATTCTGCAGTCAGAAAAGCGGGTCTGAACAGTTTCTTTCTCACGGACAGGGAAATTAATTTCAATATATTTATCTTCATGAATACATTTTTGTAGTGGAAAAAAAAATAATACAAAAATCACAAAAGTGTGTTGGGGGATGAATAACCCAGATGCATGATGGTAGTTGGAAGCGCCACAAAACATTAGAAAGGGAAATTGCACACAGCAGGAAGAGAAATCGTTGTGTTACCCCAGGTGAAAAATATTGTTGCTTTGCTTAAAAGTCCATGCAAGGCAAAGGCAAGCTACATTATTAGAATGTTTAAATATTAATTATTCTGCTGGGTAGTAAAGATGATCGAGTCACAGTGTCAACGACTTTATTTTCCTTCCAGAGGCCAGAGGAACTCCTTTCTGCGAAACGTGATCCTGTATCGTTTCGCCATCTTGCCAAACAAACCCATGTTTTTACTGTTCTGCGGTTTGACTGTTTTTACAGATTTTGAGTCATTTTTAGGACTAATGGTACTTGCTTTAATTTCCTTCATTTTTTTATGCATCTATAAACGTCTCAATGCTTTTAGCAGGACTACCGCTTAATGTGTACAGGAGAACGTGTGCAATCTTATATTTGGCACAACGGCTATAGAACTTCTTTCAGGTTTTTCGGGACAAATGACTTTACACAGAATCTGGACATCTTCATTTCAAAGAATTTGGAAGGCAAATTAGAATTGACCTCAGTTGTCAATAGCGACAGGTACCAGTCAATACCTAAGTCAGATACATTCATATTTCCTTACAACGTAGGTTTGAAATGACTTTAAGAGTCATTCATGGTGAATGGTGTCACTCCTTAGTCCTTTTCTAAGGATGTTAGTGTGAAAGGCTTCCTGCTATCTTTCGCCAGAAAGGCAATACAAATACACTCAGATACATAGGGCTTGCCCAACAAAGCCCAGTATTATTTCTGAAGATCTTTCCTGGCTTCTCAGGTAAATCAGAGAAAGCTGCTAGTTTCCCCGCTGTATGCCAGAGAGAGATCCAAAGCCACTGGCTTAAAGATAGGTATTAAGGCTGTAAGATCTCAAACACTTTGGGAGCCTTCAGAGTGAAATGGATAAAGATACAGAGGGCTGAGGGGCAGAGACTTGAGGGAGAGAAAGAGATGGGGTTGAATAGAGAGAGAGAGAGAGACAGAGGTGGGGTGGGGCAGGGGGGGTGGTGGTGGAGGGGAGCTAGAGAAAGAAAGAGAGAAGAGGCCCCGGCTTCAGCACTCTGAGACTCCTCGCTCCTTGCTGTCACTCATGGCTGCCCTGCCAGTATTTCCCACCTGAGACGGATTGCGATGCATGTTCGAGTCACTCATGCACAAGAAGCAATACACAAGTTCGGTGTAAAGCCACTTTAAAAGCTCATCAGGCGCATACTTTGCTTGTAGGAAATACCTTATTCATGACGGAGGGAGCCGTAGCCTAGGTAATTACTTGAATCAAGGTGGCCTCGGAAATGTTTAAATCTACAAGGACGTGCAGGAGCATGAATAATGCAAAATAATTTGCATCTAAAAAATTTTAAGTGTGCTTTATTCAAAAACTAAAATGCGGCTTCGATTAAAGTTTGATGAGTGGAAGCTGAGAGCTCTGTGCATGCTGAGAAAAGCTCCTTATTGGTAGAAATTATTTAGAATGGTGATAAAAGGGGCAGGGAGAGGAGAAGAGGAAATGGGGAAGAGAAAAACACCAGAAGAAGAAACTGCCAATAAATAATCACTAAGGTAGATGAGCATTAGTGCGTCAGCGAGGGTGTACTATATAGAGAGAGGGATTTTGCAATACGCTGCCTTGTAAGAAAAGTTTTTCAGGCAAGGTGTTTGTAACTACACATAGTACAGACAGTACAACCACACAAAGGAGAACACAGTACGTAGCTGTGTATTACTCTTCCAGATAGCGATGCATTTTTCTTAAAGAGGGCATTGTCAGAGCTATTTGTTTTCTATGTCATATTCAAATATCTAGGGGAGCATATTTTCCATAAAATCATGTTACTAAAAAAAAAAAAAAAAAAAAAAAAAAAAAAAAAAAAACATTCACACTTTCATTGCATGAAAGGAAGTTCACAAAAGTTGACAGTTTGACTTGTGTTTGTTTCACAAAGTACAGTTACAACATCAACCACTTGACAGCGCTTTACCTGCTTCTTGACGAACGCACCCCACGGCAAGTTGGACAGCACCGAGAAGAAAAGAAGAGAGAAAACATGGACTCGTTTAGTGTCATAGGTCATGTTATTGAGACCAAAAAATAATGAACACTTTCCTTTGGAAACAAGGAAACAAAATAATCGACACACAACATTGTACTGACTAACTGCGATACAGAAAGGCACACGACAAGAGAAAGTCATTGCAGGTTATGTGGTAAGGTCATGATAGGTGATGATGCCATACAGGTCTAAACACACATTGTGCAATTTGGCTAATTCCTTACCATGACCTCTTAGCTTCGTCAAATGAGCATGGCACTTGGAAGACCAAGTGTGAGTTATTCTTTTGATATTATTCCTTAATAGTAAGTGTGAGTAATTGTTTTGTCATAGACACTATTTGATGCAATACAGTCATTTGTTGTCCTATAGATTGATTTAATGGGTAAATGCAGGAAATACCATCTCTTCATAACTCCTTCTGGGCCACAGCACGTATATATACTGTAAGTAACATGTTAATTACTGCTGTCTGGTACTCCTGTTTAATTTGCATTTAACCTAGATTTAGTGTCAAACAGGAGTCCCTGTTTACAGCCTAGTGTTCACATTTCACAGTCTCTCGTTTCATCCAAACGTCCTCAATCTGGCTTGGCAGTCACTATTGAATCTACTGAGGCTGAACAAGGAGACCAGGGCCTTATTTCTGATGATCCTTGCACGAAACAGCATCGTAAAAGAAACAGCCACGAACCGAGGCAATATTCTCCCCTCCATCCATCCACACGCCCACCCAACCAACACACACACACACACAAATCAGCACACCCACCCCTCCTTTTGTTAAAACAAACCATATATCACCAACTTTTTTTTTCCCCTCCCCGCCTGCATTTGCATTAGCCAGCCAGGCTAAAGAAGGGGGACTATTTTTAACGTGGGCAGTCCAGAAACAAAGGCCTCTCCTGAGGCAGACCCCCCCCCCCCTGCTTCGTGGGTCACCTAGCTCTCTGCGACACTGCTTCTTTTCCCACGCTAACCTCGGGGGGCTCATTTGCATCGCG
Source organism: Oncorhynchus masou masou (assembly GCF_036934945.1). Taxonomy (NCBI): domain Eukaryota; kingdom Metazoa; phylum Chordata; class Actinopteri; order Salmoniformes; family Salmonidae; genus Oncorhynchus; species Oncorhynchus masou. The sequence goes on along the minus strand of NC_088217.1, from coordinate 68,511,837 downwards.
CTGGCTGTTGGGGCGATTATGTTCAGGTGAGCTGGTCTGTATGGGGCCAGGGCCATAAGATATGACAGGCACAGGGGCTTGGGGGGGCTGGAGGCCTGCCGCCTACCCCCTGATCCTGTCCTTAATTGCGACTGACTGGCACCAGACACAATCACCCTCTTGATTCAGCAAATTGTCCTCAGAGTAGCTTGTGGTGACCCCGACCTGCGCAAATCATCTCACAGCAGCTGGCCCGAGGTAAACAAGGAGCAATCTCAATTCACCCAGGACAAAAGAGAGTGCTCGTATATGATCTTTTTTTTCTCTCTATTCTATCAGTACACGTCCTTCTTTATACAAGGACAGCATCAAAGGATCACAGCTCAGTGAATCCAACTGGATTTATCATATTGCAATATAGGTAGTGATATTGATGCCTATACAAATACACAAATACCCTCATTAGTTGAAAACCAAAACAATCTAATACATCTACTATTTGAGATGTTACATACTAGACAAGGGGAAAGGTCCTAAAGTAGCCCGTGTGTGTGTGTGTACAGTGTACGTGTATTTCTCTAATATAATTGTCAGCATCTGGGCCTGTCCCTCCCAGTCTCACAGAGTGCCAACAACGTCAGACAGGACAGGGTTCTGTGTTCGCAGAGGAGTGTAATTATCATGTTTCCGAAAGGGAGGATGGAGGATGTAATCTCAGGCCTCTGATTAAAAGGGGAAAGAATAGAAGTGAGCAAGTGAAGGCCCCCTTACAAGTGTGTTTACAGGGAGACACACCTTCCACAACCACAACACTTCCACTGACCAAGGAGATTACGCTTACCAAGACGGAAGGTTAGTTAGCATTTAGCCAGAGGCGGAAGTTGGACTCACACTGTGAATAAACATGGCATCCAATTGATAATAGATTCCAAATACAAGGTACTACAATGGGCACTTCGATGGGATCCTTTTGAGTATGCTGCTGGGGTACCTTTTGCATTGGCAGTGCTAAATCTATGATGCCCGTGATAGTTACCTTGTATTATCAGGAGAACATGGAATGTAAAAGGGAGTGCAGCTTTGCTTCCAACGAGATGGGGAGAGAAGAAGAAAAAAACCTGGATAACTGTCAACATTGCCCCTGCAAGGTTTTCAATCTGTCAGTGTGTCAAGCTACCTTCATTTCCCTCTCCTCCCAGAGAACTGACCATTTGATCCCGCCCAGAGAAACCTCTCCAACACATTTCAGATGCAACATCTCCTGTGACAGAATTCTTTTTTTTTTTTTTTAAGACACCCTTTATTCACTCAGTCCAAGAAAAGAAAAGAAAAGAAAAAGATCAGCATTTCACCGCATTTGTCCCCAGAACATCGGCCCCTCAGTCGTGCCATTTTAACAACGGCACATTTGGAACTAAGTTGAATTTCAAGACGTTATACCATCCCTACCCACTTTCGAACAACTGCCCCCTCCCCCCCCCCCCACACGATTATCATTTTCTACCGTTTTGTCAGTTTCGTGTCCTTTTCCATAGATTAACCTGCGATTGTGATCTGTTTTCAGTCTTCCAGGGAGGTTGGCATTGTGGGGAAAGTGATGTTTATCTCCGGAAGACGTGTGAACACAGAGCACGACCAACAATGAATTGGGAAATACAAAAAAGGCAAAGTGTAAGAAATGACAGATTACAACTCCATGAATTGTTGGAGGACGTTCCTCTTCCTCACTTTCTTTCTTTTTTTATGAACAGCTTTTCTTGTTTCACTTTGCTTCCGCTTCTATGGTGACATGAATGCGGCTTGTCTCTGATTGGATGAAGAGAGAAAACAACGACAAAAGCAGCCCATTTAACCCGTGTGCATTACCACGGCTACATCACATGATAACTCAACAAACAGAAGGTTGACTGGATGAAAGCTGAAACTTCAGAGCCAAATCATCCATTTTAGTAGCATGGATGTTCAAATAGCACTAATAAAGATCCGTAATGATGAAACCGAAGAGAACATTTCTTGGAGGCCTCATTTGGTAAATAAATGAGCTGAAAGAACTGTGCAAAAGTTTTTTTTAAATAAATAAATAAAAGGTCTTTCAAGCTCTTCTAAACACGCCTGGGCTGAGTTACGCATCACCGAGGCTATAATCTTCACTCAATCTCAGAAAATTACACCCATCCTCCTTCTTCCTCCTCCCATCCCCAAAAAAACCTTATCAGCAGATACTCCCCTTCACTTTATTTCATTTATGAATTACAAGAAAGATGCTATTATATATTATTAATTTTGGTGCTGTTCTTTGGCTCTGGCTTCGTTCGGCGGTGAGCTGCGGATGTCGGAGCGGTGTAATTATGTTCTAGCCGGGCAGCCATCCGTTTCCTTTCAAAAATTTACAGGATTCTTAATCACGTTGCTCATTTGGGTGCACAGTAGCGAGGATGGCGCAACACAAACAGGGCACGTCTGTTTACACAGAAACACCTGCTTAGCATTGATAGCAGATGTCAGTCAGTGAACAGAACAAAAAAAGAGGAAAATGGAATTAAAAAGGCAAGCATCACCAACTTCTTATTATTTACTTTACTGCGAAAATGAACTACTATAATGGTGGATAGAGAGGATGGAGGAGAGAGAGGAGGGAGAGGAGAGAGAGGGGAGAGAGAGGAGAGAGAGGAGGGAGAGGAGAGAGAGGGGAGAGAGAGGAGAGAGAGGAGGGAGAGGAGAGAGAGAGAGGGGAGAGAGGAGGGAGAGGTTGGGAGAGGAGAGAGACAGAGGGGAGAGAGAGGAGAGAGAGGAGGGAGAGGAGAGAGAGAGAGGGGAGAGAGAGGAGAGAGAGGAGGGAGAGGAGAGAGAGAGGAGAGAGGAGGGAGAGGTTGGGAGAGGAGAGAGGAGAGAGAGGAGAGAGGAGGGAGAGGTTGAGAGAGGAGAGAGGAGAGAGGGGAAGGAGAGGAGAGAGAGGAGAGAGAGAGAAGAGCGAGAGGGGAAGGAGAGGAGAGAGAGGAGAGAGAGGTTGAGAGAGGAGAGAAAGGAGAGAGAGAGGAGAGAGAGAGGGGAAGGAGAGGAGAGAGAGGGGAGAGAGGAGAGAGAGGTTCAGAGAGGAGAGATAGAAGAGAGAGAGAGGAGAGAGAGGGGAAGGAGAGGAGAGAGAGGAGAGAGAGAGGGGAAGGAGAGGAGAGAGAGGAGAGAGAGGAGGGAGCATATTACAAATGCCAAGAAAAATAGGACTTATAATTATGCCCAGTGTTTTTTTCTCTCTCATTTATTTATCTTTTTCCTCTGGTTTTCTCCCACCTGCAAGGAATGAGAGCAGGCAAGCCAGCATCTTAGGCATGATGAGATTTGGAACCCGATTTTCTCCTCTCTTTTCCGGTTAAGAAAACATCTATGGCCTTATATTTCTCTCCGTTTGCATCAGTCTTTACTGCATTATTCATTAGCATTTTAGCGGGTTGGGTAATTAAATCTCTCCTCGCTGGGATGCTGTTTGTTCATTTGTATTTATATTAAATGTGAATATTTTTGTGATGAAAATGCAGAATGCTGTCAATCGACTTTCCTCACCTTATAAATGGATGACTACGGGCGAGCAAGCTTTGAAAATACTTTATTGTTCTTGCCGGTCTCACTAAATGGCTTCTTCTTAAGAATAATATTCACAAGTCAACTACCGCATTGACAAACATATTTCACTGGATGAATGTGCTCGGCCAGGGATATTGGATCCCATGGTGATCTGGCTTCCCCCCACCCTATAGTAAAATATCAACAACAAAATGGCCACTGAGGACCTTTGTGACACACTGAGAGACACAGAGACAAAGATACAAATAGCGGAGACACTGTGCCTTTAAAGCCCATCTGGCCTGGAGATGTAATAAAATTGACGTATTGATTCCTTTGAATTTACGAATGCCTGTTTCATAAACTCCATTTCCAAAGCCTAGCCCTCTTTAGAGCGCTGTCATTTTCCCCCCAAATGGATCAATTATGTGCCCACGTAATCCCGTTACCTGTGAAATCCACGCATACTTCCCCCATTTGCGACGGTTCCCAGGCGGACAGACTCACATTAAGCGCACATAAACAAACTCGAGGTTTTCCCTGATATTAGGGATTGTTTTCTCACTGTATATTACGCACCGAAGACGAGTTACTCCCTTAGGGTTTAGGAGAATATCAGAAAGAAGCTCTCTCCCTCTTCTCTTTACATATGGGTAAGGGAGGCATATCCGCCTTTTTTTACATCCTAGTCAACAACCCCCTCCTCGCTTACCCTGCCTTGCTGCCCGCCTAGGAAAAACTGAATTCAATACTAATGTCTCATCTTTATCTGCTCACAACAAGTTCAATGCTAATCTATGACACAGCAAATAATACATCCAATAAACTGATTGGGATTATTTTGTTTGTTGCTCAATCACACCATACAATTCCCTCAATATGTGCCCCTATACCCTCTAAACATTTAACATCCATCTGGTTGTCGACACTGTGTTCCTTTGCGTCCATTTTCACACCCGCTGTGTCCCAGGTATCTTCCACGAGGAGTGAAGTGATCGCTCAGACGGTATCTCCAGAAACGGTATCTCCAGAAACGGTATCTCCAGAAATACACCATGTTTGTGGGTTTCTACCTTCTCTGTATCACATCGGGAAAAAAAACAAAAGGTGGGAAACATCCAAGGTTTTACAATGTTGTACCTACATTACCCGGTGTGTAGACATATGTGTAATGTACTGTACCAAGGCAAGGTAGCTAGGCATAATATAAAAGGCTAGGCCCACTCCCTCCCACCCTCATCTCCACCCACAACAAATCTGTTTTGCTATCTTACATTCTTGAAGTCCCCCCAAAAAATAAGATTCAGAGAAAAAAAAAATCTGTCCTGGATCTTATTTGCCACACTCCAGAGGGCAACAAGCGGCTCAGTTACACGACACTCGCACTGAACAATCTGTCTGGTGAGGGTTCACAAAACTATGAAATACCTTGTCAGATACTGCCTGACCTGTTCAGCAGAGTGACTCTGAAAATAATCAAATACAAAAATAATAATAAAGGGATATTCTGCGAAGAAGAGAGGCGAGGAGGTGAGAGGAGGGAGGTGGTGCAGCGTTTATGAAAGGGGGCACTTTCTGCCTTTCTACTCGGGGAAAGCTCGCTGCTCTCTCCTCACAATCAGCCATGCACACCCCCAGCCATTGTGCGCGAGGGGCTTTAAAGATAAATGTCTGCATGTTAACCACATTTGACATGCTGTACAGTAGCAGCCACCTTGGGTCTCAGGATGCAGCCAAACAACAGCAAAAATACAACATGCAATCCCAGCAAGGATGTCAAACATGAGGAAAAGCAAAAACAATTTGTCACATATCTGTAAAAGTTGTGGCTCACTCGCTGAGTGCACCAGAGGATGGAGAAAAAAGGGAGGGAGGTGCCTGCGTGCGTGCGTGAGTGAGTGAGTGAGTGAGTGAGTGAGTGAGTGAGTGAGTGAGTGAGTGAGTGAGTGAGTGAGTGTGCGGTGAGGCCTAGAGATTGATGTGCATGGGTATCAAAAGGCACACACCTGAGTAAATGTTGCCGCTATCCCAGACTGACAAACTTGTGTCATATCACAAAACCTCTGATAAAACACCACAATCAAAAAGGTGATATTGTGAGGAACATCATGTAACATTTGATATCCCTCTCATGCCAGTGCTGACGTCACAAGGTCAGTCAAGTGACGAACACGTAGTTCATTAACAGACAACATGTGCAGAAGTACAGGCCATCAGTAGCGAGCCTGTAGTCTGTTTCTTCCATGGATTTCTCTGGAAATCGGACTGAGGTCGTAACTGAGGCCAAGAACCTGACCATAGAGTTCTGGAACCAAATCGAGTGGTTCTAGAACCTGACCGTAGAGTTCTGGAACCAAATTGTGTGGTTCTGGAACCTGACCGTAGAGTTCTGGAACCAAAACAAGTGGTTCTGGAACCTGACCAAAGAGCTCCATCCCAATTTTTTTTTTTTTTCACCTTTATTTAACCAGGTAGGCAAGTTGAGAACAAGTTCTGATTTACAATTGCGACCTGGACCAGATAAAGCAAAGCAGTTCAACACATTCAACGACACAGAGTTACACATGGAGTAAAACAAACATACAGTAAATAATACAGTATAAACAAGTCTATATACGATGTGAGCAAATGAGGTGAGATAAGGGAGGTAAAGGCAAAAAAAGGCCATGGTGGCAAAGTAAATACAATATAGCAAGTAAAACACTAGAATGGTAGATTTGCAAAGGAAGAATGATGTGGTGCTGCTAAGAAACTGTGGGATGGAACCAGACAATGGAGAGAACCCATTGTTTTTACAACTGGACAAGTCTTCCATTATCCTAATGCCACACACATGACCTTATTCCATGGGCCCTGCTTTTCTGAGGGATTTATCAGGGGGGGAACACCTAAAAGACCTTTCAAATGCCACATGTTCCTATCTCTGGTGTTTATTTTATCAGTAGCAGCCGAGAGGAATTGCTAAAATGATGCTAACGAAGACTGAATTCCAAATAGATTCAGTGTTTTGCAAACAGCTTCAGCTGCATGCTGGGAACAGGGAAGAGCAGACAGGAGGAGGATGGCAATCTCAGTTTACACAGTCTCCGCAGTGCTGCTCCTTTTATAAATTACCTCATCAGTGACTGAAATTAACACCGATTCTTGCAGGCAATTTCTCAATTTCCAATGCTAATTACGTTTTTCTCTTTACTTTTAAATTCTGTACCACCTGTTTAGGGGGGGAAGACATCTTAGGCAACGCAGCCGCATTTAATCACAATTTTAATTAACCACGGTGTAGATGTGAAAAAGAAGCAATTATAATGCAGATGAATGATGATTTTCCCACATTAAATTGTTTTGTTTCTTCGTTATGTTGATTGCATAAATACAGGCAGGGAACAATTTTTATCTACTGTAATTTTGTAATTGTTTTGCAACAAAAAAAAATATATTTGGACAGAGAGACTGAGTTCATCTGTTTACAGATTGCTTAATTTTGTTTAACCCTGTAATTAGTGCCAATACGTATTTGGGGTAAAACTTCATTTTGACAAGCAGAAGCTAGGCAGCCCTGCTACTGATGTGCTTACACTGTATCAAGCCCAACACCTAATGTCTGTACACATTGTAGCATCTCTATCACACTCTTCCTCTCCATAAAAAAAAGCAAGAAAACTTAACAACATCTTTACCTCCATCGACCTTTTCCAACTATTTAACTAAAGGAAAGTCATTCCCCCCCCCCTCCCTCCCCTTTTACCATTGAGCAGACAGTTGCAAATGAAAGCACAGATGGGTACTACAAGAATGGACCCATAATCTTTACTGGCTCATGAAAATATCATTGGGTTTGAAGAAGACTGGTGTCTTAGAGGACTTTTACAGGCTGTGTTCTCAGGAACTTGCGTTTATATTAATGGCACAAGCACTGCCACGATAAAGAATAAAAGACATCAACATAGCAAGTTCCCCTAAAATGGTTTTGTTTCTTCCGCTAAAAGCCTTTGTTGGCTAACAAGCTCAACTGATATAGAGATGCACCTATTCATCCCCGTGTTTGGCACAGAGGTGAATTAGAATGACCGGAGTCAGAGACACACACACACTGTCATGGCTTGAAATGGTGGAACCAACCGACCCATTAGAGACCAGAGGACTGTTCGGAATTACTGTCCACATTTGATGGGGAGACGAGATATCTGGCATGGCTGATGGCTTGGGGCCTACAGGCCTTTCACCCTGACCTGGCTAGCGTGGTCTGCTACCGGACATCTTGTCCCCCCCCCTTCCCCTGTCTACCTTCCCCCAGCTAGCTGCCTGCCTCCCCCTCCCCTTCACTAATCTCACTGCAAGCAGCTTTCAGTTTGAGCAGAGACCATAAAGAGGAGGAGAGAAGGGAGGGGAGGCATCAGAGTCCTGCAGCCACAGGCAGGGCCGTGAAGCTTCTCTGTGAACAAAACTTCAGTGGGAAATAGGGAGGGGCTCAAGTACAGTATGTGTCTGCGACTAAAATTTGTTGCTTTTGTATGGGTTTTGTAAACTGGTTCGCCAGAGAGTTTTAGCAGAGTGCGTAATTCCAAAAAAACAACAACAAAATCCATAATACCGGTCATGAAAATAACCCATACATACTATGCAGTAAACACAGAACTCCTGAACATACATCAACACTAAAAAAGAGAATATTTATGAGTCTCTGCTCTTCTGACTTTCCAAGAGCACCTCAAGAGATTCACAGTAAAACTTGGTATATATATATATATAATCATATCTTTGGAGAAAAGAGGCAACCCCATTCTGAATATTAGTGGTGATGGCTAGGAGTAAACAGAGCATAAAATCCGGAGGAACTGTGACAAGGCCAATATGCACGCAGACAATACCAGGCCGGCATCTCCATGCCTTTGTTCCCAGCTTAACAAAACTCTGCCGTCACACCACTTTGACTCAATGCTGCCTGTCGAACGGCCATCAACCCGTCAGGCCCTGGCTGTCACATGCAAAGCTCACAGAGAGAGAGAGAGAGGGGGAGTGAGAGACAGAGACAGGGGAGAGATGGAGATAGAGAGCAAGAAGGAGAGATTGAAAGAAAAAAAAAGATGTGTGAAAGTGTCATACTTCTCCGAGGCTCTACGGCTGTTAAAGGGGCGAACACATTTTAAGCATGTGTGCGTGCGGAGGGAAGATTAAAGAAAAGAGAGCAAAGATGAATACAAGAAACATTGATAGTCACCAAGATCTCCGACTTCCCCTTTAATAAGAATATATGTTAAGAGGATTTCAACTCTGCTCCTCAGGGGATTTGAAACATTTTACAGCAGAATTCTCGTCCTGCTTTGTGACGTCGCAGAGACAGAATTGGAGCAGCGAAGAATCACTAAAAGTTTCATCAAACAAATCCTTATCTCGATTTCTCTAAGGGCTATAGAGGAGAGTAATTCAAGAAGATAACGGTGCTGCTCATCTGTGTCCAACCCAAGGTGCGACAATTGCATTTGTTCTCTCTCTTTGTGTGTGTGTGTGTGTGTGTGTGTGTGTGTGTGTGTGTGTGTGTGTGTGTGTGTGTGTGTGTGTGTGTGTGTGTGTGTGTGTGTGTGTGTGTGTGTGTGTGTGTGTGTGTGTGTGTGTGTGTGTGTGCATATTAGTGTACAACTTTTTCTGAAAGCCTGACGTTTAATATCCACCTCTGCACTCACTCACTGAGTGGTTTTGATCCTCAGCAATATCATCCATTGCACTAAACCAATTTTTCCAAGTCACTATTCCAGCTAAACAACAAATGCTTGTCTTCATATCCATCCCCCCAAAACCCAATAAAAGACAACACTAAAGTTGGCCATTACTGCAGAGATTCGGAAGCAGAGGCGAAAAAGAGAAGAAAAAAAGTCGAGAAAAAAGGCCGACTCATCCCTTCAGCCGCCTAACTTTGCGCCCACTACCCCTGTGGCCAGGCTCGCTCAGGGCCCTTTTCTCTCGCTTCTCTCCTCCACCCTGGCCAAGCCAGGGAGAGATTTGTCTCACCCTCCCGCCCTACCACTGTCAGTTCCCTGTCTCTTTCCTCGGTCCCTACCCTGGCTGTCAGGTTCTGGCCTGCCAATTTCAACTTGAAGCTTGACTGAGCTGATTTGATGCAAATACCTCAGGGGAGAATCCTGAAACTGATGAACAGTTATGTCAAGTCGATTTTGCACCGTTGGGAAAAGGTAACCTCTGCGTTAGAGAGGAAGAAAAAAACACAACAAGGTTAAAGAGAGAGGGAGGCTTTTGGTGCACATGTAATAGCGCCCGGCTCCGCGTCCCCCCCCCCCGACGCCGCCCCGTGTCCCCTTGCTGCCTCTTACCGCTCCTCAGAAATGGTAACTGTCAGTAGAAGTACTAATTGCAGATGTGCCAAGCTGCCATTATAATAAAATCAGAGGCCGTGTGGACATTAAAAATGGCTGCCTCATTTGAGAGACTGCTGAAAAGGTAGGCATAACTGAATATTTCATGACTTTAATTACTAAGGAATATTCCTTTCCGGCAGTATGGACCGAGTGTTGCTGTAACTAATTATGAAAAGTAATAACATTAGAGATCCTGTGATAGCCAGTTTACAAGGTAGCCTACTTGGCATGTTGAGCCACTATAATATCCCAGACCCATTCAATATTAGAATACATACAGAGAAATTATCTCTCTCTCTCTCTCTGCCTCTCTACGTTTCTCACAGTCTCTCTCCCTCTACCTCACCACCTCTACTACATATCCCTGCCATTTGAATGAAAACAGACAGAATATTGAGAGACTTTCTCCTCCTACACATTTTCTTAACAAAGCACTGATGCAACCAGGTACCTGGACCGTGAAGTGCCATTTGATTAATCCTTTAATTCACAAGACTAAGTACCTGTGTGGCTCTAACCTAACTTCCGCGCTACCCAGCCATATATTTACATTACTTCATCATCCTGACTCCCTTTGATGTCAGCGGCTCAGTTCGATACGACTCTGCCTGAACATTATTCAACTATGCTGCCGCCAACGGTGCATCCCTGGTGTAACATACGACCACTGATACGGCCGTGGAGAGAAGAAAAGTACAAGGTCTGCTTTGATGGGCATGCTAATTCTAATACCCCTAAGTAGTAAGAATAACAAAGTGATGGAGAATTTATCTCAGGAATGTTGGAACAAGACACTGGAGTGATAAGAGTGAATCTTCCTTTGGGTAGGAAAGCAGGGAGTTGCCAGTAATTACTGACGGCTGGGGTCGAGCCTGGACTTACAGAGGGTAAACAGTCAGTGATAGTGCAGGTAGAGGCTAGGGTAGTCAGCCCAGGCCTTTTTCTTAGCCGCAACTAGTCCCAAACCCTGCCCCAATCCTAACCTTCGCCCTCCACCCCTACCCCATTCCCAGAAACATACCCTAGCCCTCAACCCCAGCCCTTTTCCCCTGACCCTGCCTCCACCCCATGGCCCCGGTCCTGTGTGTCAGAAAGGCTGAGGACAGCCCTGTCGGTGTGATTATCCTCCAGCTACCTGAGGAGGTGTTTGTTTGACATTGGTGTTTGACAGTGGCGGGGCGCAGGCCGTTCAGTGGGGGCTCCATCGCCAGTCAGAACCTATTAACACGACAATTCACCTCGGAGTTTTTACAAGGCCAGACTGGTTCACACACTATCTTTACACGTGTCCTTACTACCGATGACATTTAAAGGGGGGAGGTGTGTGTTTTTTCTCTCTCCTTGGGCTCACTTTTACCAAAGGTTAAATGTATGTTTGAATAACAAGGGGAAACGTAATTTCATACAATTTCCTCTATTGCTGCAGCGTTCGGTTAAGAGCTCAGTTGATCAAGCGATAAGATGAAAGCGTATAAAGTGACAAAAATGTAGCGCTACAAATGGCTGAATCTGCCCAGCAATCAACCGCAATTACAAAGAAATAACAGTGGCACAGTTACCTTCCATAATATTCAACACGGACCCTGTACGTCCTTAATCAAGACAGACACAACCGTCTCCATTTCCAAACGGGCAAAGGTAGGAAAGGAGAAAATCTCTCTAGGTGACTTGGCTTCTACATGATTCAAACAAATTGAAGGAAATGAGCTGGAATGAGGCAACATGTTCTATTAGGTCTTAGTAAGGGGAATAGCATAACAGTGTAAAATGCATTGAGTCCTATGTGGGGAAAAAGTCCTACATCTCCAAATGTCATGATACCTTAATCTGACAATCTCTTATTGATTGTCCCATGTGTCCATGACCTTGCCAGGAGTGCTCTTCCACCCGACAGTCAAACATACATCAAAGAGTGTGTGCGCGCGCGCGTGTGTGTGTGCGTGCCTTGTGTCTGGTCAGACTTGGTGAAAAAACTAAATCCACCGACTTCAGAGGACGAAACAGGAAACTGAGGGACCACTTTTGGGCACTGTTTTCCGGTAAAGGTGACAACTTTGAACATGCAGATAACGAACAGCGGACAGAGAAACACAGCGCCATTCACACACTACCAACCAGATAAAAAGGCATCTGATGAGATAAAGCGCCTCTTATTTTCCTGACAACTAGTGTTGCTACCTTCCTTTTTTAGCTTTTTATAGTAGACCCTCTCCCCATCCCCGACAGCAGTATGGAGTGATATACTCTTAGCCATTATCATTAGCACACCGATATTTCTATAGGCCATAATACAGTCATTATTGAACTTGCGGAATACATGCTGTTTAGGCTATGGGGGACGTGTCATGCATGTGGGCACTATACTTACTCACTCGTGAGGAAAATCCAGATGTATATTGTAAGAGGACAATCAGCAGAAATGGGAGATTTCCATTGAATTTGTCCTTGTTCTGAAGCCCAGACGGTGTATTGCTAGTACTGTCGAGTTGCTGTGTATTACCCTGACTGCAAGTCACATGCAAATATACGATTATGCGCACAAAACGCGGTGCCTTTGAACTTATAATTTGTTTCGTTAAGAAATGGAAATGTTCATTCCCACCTGCTATGCAACCTGTCGCAAGTCACACCAAGTGTACCTTGCGAATAGGAGAGTTGACACGTGGAACATTTTGAAAATCACACGCAAGCCATTGTAAACAACCAGACGTGTGCAAACAGCGGGATAGGAACCGAATGGATGGGCCGAAAAAAAAAGATTTCGCATTTTCACTTGAGAAAATGTCAAATGAGGCATGATAATTTTCAAAAATGTATTTTTCTCACCCAATGCATAAAACATTGTGGGCTTAAGGATACGGAAGTACACACATAAACGTACAATCCAAAATGCATGCAGTTATTTGCCAGTCCACTGAAGTTTCAATTTCAGTGTTTGCCTTGTGTCTGTATCACACACACACAGAGAACAAAAAGGAAAAGAGCCAAGGAACGAATGAACGAAGAGAAAGACAGTCGACTGAATATGCCCCAGCTTCAGTGGTGTGTGAGTTCACATCACCTTACAGGGGAGTGGAAATGAACTGTCAAGTCACAAGAGGACGGTGACAGAGACGGGGCTTTAGAGGACGAGTCACGGCGGGAACGGCGCCGCAAACACCTTTAATTCTGTCACTTCTCCTCCATCATTCAATCTTTCACACTCGCGAGTCGCTAAGGTCCACACACACACACACACACACACACACACACACACACACACACACACACACACTCAACCTGAACTACGGACAACACACACACAGCCAAATACAGCACGATATGATCCAGCGCAGGACGAAGAATTAGAGGTGGATAAAGTGAACCGGGTCTCAAAACAAGTCAAACTTAAGACTTGATCCTCATCAAAACATGATCAGATGTCTATTCGCCTGAAGCATTATGAATATTGAGTCATCAAATCAACATATTAAGCCAAGGGGCTTGAGGACTGCCTTCTCATTGGTTATGATTCATACATTTTTCTTATTCGCCGATGACGCAAGAAACTCACCACTACGTGGTCCTCGACAGTGACATAAGTAAGCAGCACAGAAGACTGCCAGCAGAACAGCAACGAGAGCTGAAGCTATTGCAGAGGGAAGGAATTTCAGCTATAATGATGGGTTGGGTATTCGTTAAAGCCAAGCGAGTCCCCTATCCAAGATCTCGCAGCTTTTCCACACACACACACACACACACACACACACACACACACACACACACACACAAGCAGAACATGGAACAGGCTGTCCTGACTCTTTACTTTAGACAAGGTACACAAGAAGAAGGCACCGGAAAGGGAGAGAGGGAAAGTTGTCAACAGAGATGAGAAAATGTTCTATGCATGCGAAGAGCAGAAACCTGAACTGTCCAAGTAAAGAGTGAGTGTGTGCCCACGAAGAGTTAACCACTTCCCCTGGTATCGAAGCGTGGGTTAATATCACGCTTGCCTAGTAAAGAATTATCCCTGCACCTCTCGGAACAAAAGACTCCTTTTGCAAGCAGACTCCTACTTTCCCCCAGTGTCCAAAGGTGTTTGCTGAAGTAAATCTGTCTAAATCCCGGTCAGTTTGGGAAGGGGGGGGGGGGGGGGGGGTGTACTAATAATCCCCCCCTTTTTTTTTCTTAACAAAAAGTTCTGGTTGGAAAAGAAAAAAGAAAGAATCTGGAATTCATATCACATGATGCATTTAAAGTTGTAGGCTGAAGCATCCCCCCTTTCAAAGCTTGGCAACGGATTTGCATACATGATTCTTTAGTCTGATTGAGAGAGAGGAGAGAGGAGAAATAGATCTCACGGGACAATAACAATAAAGATATCTTGCCAACCAACTTAAGAGAAGTGGAAGCATGCGGTTAAACTTTGGTCCACATTTCTAGGGGGGACCAAATCTAATCTTAAAGTAGAGAGAGTACTGAGCTATAAAGTAAAGAGAAACAAAAATGGCAACACTGTTTGAACTGGGTTTTATTTTCATCACATAACACAACGACTCAACTTTTCTCAGTAAACCCAGCATAGTGTATCAACTGACATGATACTTTGAAAGATCACACTGCAACA
>NC_088217.1:68487323-68494823 GCF_036934945.1 Oncorhynchus masou masou | reverse complement strand
GCGTTTTTATGTACCAACTCATAAAATGGCACGCCCTGTACAGGCAAAACCACATAAGGCACACAACTCCTACATTACTCCGGAGTTGAACGTAAAACAAAGTAGATGAGCAGGAGATGCTGACCAGTACCACTGTCTGTCATTTCCATAGTCAATTTCTCTTTACCCATACTGAGAGAGGAATAAAAGTGTAGAAACTGAAAGTATGCCGTGCAAAAGTACTACTTTCTAACAGTACTGATTTGACTAATCCAGTTAGAAGGGAAGAGGTTTGTGGAGTACTTTTCCAGCTGTACTTAGAAACACACAGCGAGGTAGAGACCCCGCAGCTGGGTCTGACTTGCAACACCTGGGAAGGCAGGCAGAGAGACAACTCCAACAAAACTACAGGGTTGCCAATATCACGTTGCACCGAACTGTGAGATTGACTTTACACTCTTTAACTCTGGATGTGATAAGCATGTATATGTGGGCCTATAGAATAACACGGCGTAGGTGTGTTATCAACAAACAGTGAAGCCAAATACACCATTTATGGCTAGAGAAGCATTATTGCCTACTATAATGTGAACAAATAACCTAATCTGAATAAATTCACCTGGAATTCCAGTCTCTCACTCTAAGATCAAAATACTGGCTATAGAATTTGGCTATAATTGTGAATCGAAACGTTTAAATCCTACTCAAAATATTCTACAACTACAGATACATGTTTTCTGGGAAACACGACAAACTGCCATGCAGAAAAAAACAACATTTATTTCTCTACCCATATAATAAATAAATCATTTACATCATCAATCTATCAATATTCAAAATATTTCAATTGATGGTCTATTTAAAAAAAAAATCTTGTTTACTGCGTTCAAGTAATCTCAGTATGTAGGCTATCGGTCTGATAAGGATCCTCATATATAGCTATATAGGGGTGCTATCTATCGGCCAGACACACAAGCTCAGCTCCTATGACATCTCCCCATGCATCCAGAGGAGAAAATGAAAACCACTCTGTCTGAATAGTTCAGCCACAGCATTCCCAAAGGGAGAGAGCTATTGAAGGCATCCCATGACGAGAAAATGTAAAAAATGTAAATGGGGAAGGGGTGGGGGTGGGGGGGGGGTGGCAACTCCGGGACCACAATGGCATATTCAAAAAATATGATAGAATCTAGAATGTCGAATTTCTACTTGCTCAGTCAGCCTATAATATGTGCACGCTGCACACCACATCGGCACTGAGGGGGAAGCGACTAAAATAACATGTTAATTATTTTTTTTTTTGCATTTGAGAGTGTGTGAGGTTGCTTGCTGCTTTTGCATGGCGGGAACTTGAAAGGATTTTTGTTTCTGACAAATGCAAATGTCAATCATCAGGTGTGTGTTTGTCAGAAAACACTTACTTGAATGGAGTGTTTTAAAGTAATCCAAACTTTTGTTTACTGGAAGAGGTGGGAACTGGTGCTCAGAGGAAAGAACATTCTTATCTCCTAGAAACTACAGTGAAAAGGGGGAACCTACTTTCACTCCTATCTTTTGTTATTCAGAACAACAACAAGCTTGAAGCTACACTTGTAAGCATCAATGACTCTCCTTGTATTGATTGTGCAAAATCAATACACAACATTTAATAAGGAAAAGAGCCACATAAAGGGAGACATTTCACAAGTATGAGCAAAATTCAGACGCATTTGATAAGGCTACTTTGTACAACAACAGAGACTGAAAATCCCAGGGACAAAATAAAATGCAAAGTATTCCCGTGTAAGAATATATCTCGGGACCCAGACATGTGGTGATGCTGGATTTACTTGTGCACGAGGTGTATTGTAGTCAACAGTCCTCAAAAGGGAAAGGAAAACACGTATATTCCCTCCGAAAAGCGATCCACGACATGGCTCAATAACTCCCAACATGTAACACAGTTCGGTGGGTGGACAAACAGTTGACAATAATAGAGTGACAAATGTATCCTTCGCCGCTATTTGCTCCACACAAAGCACTTCATATCGCTCATAATACAATAAATGACACGAGACACACCACCGGTCAATATCACCATTTTAGCGCACATGCCATCTTATTTGGTTACAATAAATTAGTAAACTAAGCTATTGCAGCCTGTTCACTGCGAATTGTCCCCCCCCCCCCCCCCCCATGTTCTGTTTCATATTCTTGTCAATTGCCAACGGTGTGGGACACTAATCATTCCCTACTAAAAGGGGACTATGCTTCGAGAGAAAGTAGATAGACACTACAACAAATCATCTGGGTAAAACGCGAGAACTAAACATACCAATAACGCGTAGACATATAAAAATTAATTACATTCATGTCAGAATTTACTCAGGGGTGTGAGAGTCTAAGCAATGCGTAACATAAGGAACAAACACTTGCTGAAATAAAATACTCCAACTACTAAATCTACAGGTACGTCAAGTACAGAACAGCAAATAAAATGAGTCCTCATCTAACGGGTTTGTCTTGGTGGAAAATAAGGGACTTCGCGACTGAACCGTTATCTGGGCAGGGGGAACTTTCTGAAATTCCTCCCACTGCTACTCAGTCTTTTCGCACAACGATAAACTCTCAACTTATTACAACTTCCATCAAATCGTCTCTGTAAAAATGACGAAATGAGCAAACACCTTGTGCTCCTAATTTCACAACGAAGGATATACTGTCCCGCCTGTGTACACAGCACAATACTGACACATTACGCATTATTTCCCAGTTAGAAGTGTCCCTTTATTTCCTATGAGACGAGAGCAGAACAGAACACGCATTTGACAATTCGTAGCCAGCCCCTCTGAACTACAGTCAACAGTGACAACATTACAACTCTAGATCCACAACAAACATATTTCGTAAATGACAGTTTGTTATTTTCCTGTCTTTTCTTACCGTTTTTCCTTCTTGGATTGGCTTGTTTTCGCCTCTTACACCTGGGGCCATCCGCCATGATCTCGTGCTTCATTGATAAGAGTGGATCAGATGGCAGCTCGCATGGACTCGACTCCTTGAATCAGCAGCAGCAGCGGCACGCAGGCTCAATATCTAACAACCAAACACAGGCAGCAACAATGTGGGTACACTGGACCGACTGGGAGTAACCATTTAAATATCAGGCGCCAAATGAAACAGAAAATAATAGAAAACCCAACTGATATACAAAACGTTTATTTTATACCCATGCTAAAGTACGATAAGGGGTCGATCAATGTATTGTTGATCTGTATAATGCCAGTGATCGGGATGATGATAAGTGGAAGTGAATATTGACGACGGGGAAGGAGAGGATGCAGAGAAAGGGGGAGACAGGGAGAGATACACCTTCAGCATGAGGAATAATTTACACGGACTGGCCCTGCTGGGTTAAGCATGCGTTTTTACATTGTGTTAATTTAAATAAGAAAAGTTTGATCATTTCGCTTTTTTTTATTTTTGTGCTGTTTCCATTTTATGTTCTGCTTCGATATATATATAATAACTCGTACATCGCAAACAGCAGGCCTACATTGATTTATCCGGGTTCATGTTTTTTTAACCTACATTTTTTAAATTGAGCGTAACCGATATTGATGATGACACAATGTTAAAGTTGTGAGTTCAACGTTAGGCTTTGTGTCAAATGTAAATATCAGAAAGGCAGAAAAAATAACCGTTTCAATCCGCCTGGCAATATATCACTTACAACACAAGACAATACAAAATAAAGATGATGCAAAAAGCTGTGTTGTGAAATACGTAGATCCTAAATGCCTAAATGTAAAATAACTCCACCATTAATTTACGAACATTACAAAATGTGTTAATTTAAGATTAATTTTAGATAGCATGCTTATTTTACGTTTTTAGGGCTATCATGCTGAAAAACGTACATAAATAAATAAGTAAAAACAGACAAAACATGAAAACATTCATGATTTCAATGGACTAATCGAGCACAAATGAGTGGGTTAATTTCTGCCATTGGATTGTATTGCTATGGGGAACGACCCACGACAGGAAGAACAAATAAACAAAAAAAACTTACAAATACCACAAAATGATGAGTCAACAAAAATACAATTATCCAGACAGGATATGAAACAGATTATAGCTATCTGAAAAAAATAATGTAAATGACGTTGATATGATAAGCGAATATTTACCCTATTGTGAGACAGACAACTTCTACTCTATAAAACCAAAGGATACAGAAAGACACTAACAAAAACGAGTTGGACACAAAAGGGTGCATGGCTCGGTGAAACTGAATCCAAAGCTGAAGAAGACCGAGCTTATTATTTTTTTTTCCTCGTGGTTTTTCGGCTCGAAGAGTAGGCTTTTCAGCAAATTCTACAAAACTGCATATTCTCTGATGAAACGCACTGCAAGCCTAGATACTTAAAGCGCACCGCTCCCTCATCCACCTGTGCAGGTAGAGAAAGTTTAACGTGAACGTAATGCTATAGCACCAACGCCCCTACAAAAGCTCTAAGTCGCAATCTCTAAAACTATAAATGACCCATTGTATAAAGGTTATTAGTCGAGATAAAGAAATGGACACATACCCGATTTCCTATAGTAGTATCTTTTCGGTTGACTTCGGTTGTAGTGATAACACGAGACTGCAGCGGTAAGCAATTGTGGAGAGAAATGTGCAGGGATCCTTGCAATGATAATAAAGCCTTAGAAATAGTGGTTCGAGAAGGACCGTTATTCCTGCTAGGGCAGGTTAGGACTGATCTCTTTCAGACACTCCAGGAAACAAACCTGGGGACGGACTGACGTGTTACGCCTCTTCTAATGACATTTTTTCTTTCTCTTTTCTGTAATACAGTGGAGAGGAGAGAACCAACCCTGGGACACGCGCCACCTATCGTCACCGGAGGGGATAATTGAGAAGGACCAAACGTGAGCATCTTTTGCTAAACGTAATACGTTTTTTTTTCTCTCTCTCTCCCAGGCTGTTTAATCCGAGTGAAATGAACTGTGACTGTCGGACTATGACGACCATGTATAGCAGCCGAAGAAGAAAGAATTTTATCCAGAAGAAGAAAAGTTGGAACACTCTTATTCAACCGACATGACCACAACTGGAAGGGGGAAAACGGACCAAAATGATAGCGTTGGAAGTTTGACAGTCTCACAGTCTCACACATACCAGGGATGAAAATATAAGGTTTGCGGAGTGTTAAGGAAGTGAGCATCAGCGGTTTGGGTTGTTAATGTTTTATATTTGTAAACGTTTATTTATTTGCCTCCCTCTATGAACGTGCGTTTATTTTTACTATCGCAATAACCACTATGAGTGGAGCATGTATAACGGCGCATGCCCCGTGCACCTACAAGAGCGAAAGAGATGTGTATATTGAGGTGCTTCTCGCACGTGCCAGGTGCAGTCAGGTGCGTACAGGTACTTTCGTTGAAGTTTTCCCGGTGTGTTTTAAACAAAGTCCATGTGAACTCATCTCTCTGACCAGGTTTGAAAGACGTCAAGTGTATACTTCATTCATTTTTTTTCACAGGTGTTATTCAAGGTTATATCGACGAACATATTTCACTCTATTGCAACTATACCAAATGGCTATTACTCCAATTCATGTTTCTCTATTTGATTAATTCATTTATTTCCTGGTGATGCTGCTGCTTCAATGTATGTTTGTCTCTCTCGCTGTAAATGGAGAGGAAGGCTCCACCTTTGCAACGCTGTGATTGGTTATGTAAATAAAGTATTATATTTGCTGTCTTGTCCTATGCAGTTATCAACTGTATGGATAATTAAATAATCAATCAAGATGCTCGAATGTTTGATGCCTTTGTCCGAAGCCAATCAAATTCCAGAGAGCTCGGAAGCACAGCTCGAGAGGAAAAGGTGCTCAGCATCTGGCATTAAATGTTCCAAGAGACGGTCGATATAGACAACACAGCTGAAAATAGATTGCTATTAGAGTATTTTTCAATATTTTTTTTATCTGCAATTAATTTGAATGAATTATATATAATTGTAGTAATTATAATTCTGATTATTATAAACCATATGAATCTAATGTGGTGTTTGTAATATTATTATTATTATGTTAATTATTACATGTACAGTATTGTATTTATTTACAGCCTAAGACTCTATTTATAATGCACTGTTATATTTTCATTAGCTAGTTATGTACAAAATAACTTTGTTGTCATTTATGCAGCTGTTATTGGTCACAGCCAGTTGATAGAGCGTTACAGACTTGAAGAAGGGGACCGCTTTACTGCAGCTGGTAGGTAGGCTACTCCCAACTCAAGTTTTGCAGCTCCACTGAGTTATCTGCTTTGTGTGAGGTTAATGTTATGTACAGCGTGTGTGAGAGATGAAGACTGGTGTAGGCGTGTGATTCGCTTCCGACTTGGACAGCAAATAATAGCCTACAATTGCAAGCCAGAAAAGACGCAAAGTCATTCATTTTAAGTGCGCACTGAATGTATGTCAAGCAAGTGCAGGGTCTCTGTTTGACTTGTCAAATCCCACTGTGCTGCCGCTCCACGACTGGAGCGGTGTCCCCTGCTCATTCATCCCCTCGCGCTCTGAGTGACACCGCTCCTTGCTTTCAGCTTGAATATTTTATACAAACATATACAGCGTGAAAAGGGATTACTGACGATGGTTGACCTATAGGGGGACTTTAGGGTTAATGAATCTGTTCATTTAATCGAGAGGAAACACAACACACTCTTGTGGCTCTAGAAAGCAAGTGTCTTTATTTGCACGTGCCATGTTTGCTGTTATGAAGATCAATGCAGCATATATATGCCCTATATGCCCGTTGTCAGTTTTATCATTACTTATGTATTTATCAAGGAATCAAATACGACCGTTTCATGAAGCAGTAAATGCACATAGGCTATGTCAATTTCAACTAGGTTGACATTTAAATGAGCATGTTGTGCGACAACAAAAAAACTGTATGGCTTATATCCTATGCTCCACAGAAGCAGTATAGGCCAATGGTTTATAACATAGTGTTGCAGTACAGAATGCACAGTGGAATCAGTAATGATCCTGGTATTTAAGCTGGTAGTTGATCAACCAGTCAACTGGTTTACTACGCACCTGTCAGGTGTCAGGAGTCCAGCGTTAAATACACTGTGCATTTGTGTTTTTAAACAAAGCGAGGGTGACAAAATATGTAAAAGTCATCACTGACCGTTTAGGGGTCCCGAAATCACCCTCATCAGGTGGAACATATTTAGCAAGAAAGGGGGGGGGGGGGTGGAGAATGATGAGCGAACCCAAGACCGTTTTTTATCTGCCACACTTTGAATGCAGAGGACAGGCAGGTGTCTCCGTTCAGGTCATAGACTCCACTGCTGAAGTACACTACTGTTCATGATTACATCAGGCACCAGGTTTGACGACAGCAGTGTCATAAAGCATAGTGGGAGTTTTCTTTGTACGCTAATAAGCTGTTTTGTCTGACCACAACGCGTTGGCAGGAGAACTCGACAGGTACAAAGCACAGCAGCTACACACAT